>NW_015388562.1:99679-118055 GCF_001527695.2 Protobothrops mucrosquamatus
GGGTGCCGTCGGCCAAGCAATGTAGGCTGGCGACCCCCAGGGGGAGGGCCTTCTCTGTGGGTGCCCCCACCCTCTGGAACGAACTACCCCCCGAGATCCGGATGATTCCGGATCTCCTTACTTTCCGCCGCGCCCTCAAGACATGGCTTTTTCAGCAAGCGGGCCTGACCTAGGGAGGATTTTAGGTAGGGATAATTTTTAAAAGTATTTTAATCGGAAATACAGCTGGTAATATTTGGTTTTAATTCGGCTTTTATCGGGGTTTATTTTTTGTATTTTTGTATTTTTGTATTTTGTATTTTTTGTATTTTGTGTATATTATTTGTTTTTAATATGCTGTGAACCGCCCTGAGTCCTATGGGAGAAGGGCGGTATACAAATTAAAATAATAATAATAATAATAATAATAATCTCTACCCATATACTCTAGCACATATGGAAGACAGTAGGCCTGGTAGAGAAAATAGCTATCCTTAGCCCAGTGGTCTCCAGATGTGCTGGGTTTTTATTCCAATAATGCTGGGTTGACACAATCTTTGGCCAGGAGTGTTCAGAATTATGAGAATTGATATCAGTTGGGTACCAGATTAGAGGAACTGAACCCAGGAAGATGGGTTGTCATAATCCAGAAGATGAATCATTGATGTCTGTTCTTGTGCACTATTGGTTCAGTCATTACTGAGCCTTGATTGATGTTCCAGAATTCCTAGTAGTTTGGCTAACTACCCCAAATTTCCCATTGATTAGTTTGCAAATAGATCCATCTTGTGTGCCAATTGTGCCCTTTCTCAGATCAGGAGGCCCTTCTCATAGGTACCCATGCCTTGGTCACCTCTTGGTTAGACTTCTGTATTATATTGTAATGGGGCTAGGCTTGAAGACTACTGAGAAGCCTACATCTGGTTCAAAATGTATTCAGTGTATCTATGTAATCCTTCTATTTCACGAACTGCATTGGTTGCCAGTTGGCTTACTGCAGGGGTGTCAAACTGCTGGCCTATGGGCCAGATGCAGCATGGCAAAACTGTGCCCACCCCATTGCCGGCAGTGGAAAAAAAGCCAATACGTCACGACATTACGTGATGTTGCGAGTTTGATACCCCTGGCTTACTGATACAACTGGTCTTCTATAAAGCCCTTCCTGCCATCCCTGCCATCTGCAACAGTATTTCCTCTCAAATCTTCATAATCCGTGCTGTCCTTCAGGAAGGCCAAAAAGATCTTGCTCTTCCAGCACATCATGGCCTGGGGGATTTGTGAACTGACTAGAACAGCCAGGGTTTTTAAAAACAATTTTTGTATTCTCTGGGTGGTTGTATGTTAATGCCAGTTCTTCTTTTATTGTTATATTGTGCTTTTAACTTTTTCCCCCCCTCAAAACATGTGTCAATTAGACAGCCTCACAAATCAAATCAATAAATAAAGCCTACAATCCAACTTTCTGGGAAATATGCATGTCTTTCTTTGGTATAAAACTTTTCTGCAACTTATAGTTTAACTAGATAAAAGTTCTTGGAGCAATAAAAAACAGCAGAATAGATAAAATCACAATTAAAAATTAGCTTATGTCTGGTGAAATAGATAAATAACATCAAAATTAGTGCAACCAAATTCTCTATGAAAGGACTTTTCATAGACATTTGGTGCAATCAATCTCAAAAAAAAATAATCCTGCCCTTATGATCACATAAAAGAATGTGCATGTTCATGTTTTAACTTGTTTCCCAAGTTTTAGATGACCACCAGTGTTTTGAATTGTACCAGAAAGACCTGCAGTCATTTTTTCTGCTTCACATTTTAACCTAAGTTCAAGAAGAAAGTCAAGACTTTAAAAAATTGCTTCTCCACTGAGGCACAGCTTAAGAACCTCTTAGACATGTTCTTTGCCATCTGTACCACTCTACACCTTAGCTAAATGAATATTGGTTCCACTATCTCTGAGGTGTAACATTATATTAAAAGAAAAGCATAGGAATTTCATCTTTCCCAACATGTCTTACTCACTAGAAATCCTGAGATTTGTGGTATTTTCACTCTGTGGACACCAGGTTTGGGAAAGTCCTACAAAGTAGCATGGAAATGATGTCATGGAAGGGAAATACTAAATGAAGCCAAAGATAAGTAGCAATTTATAGATTCAGAGCTGAGATCTCTTTGTACTGATTATATTAATGCCACTCATGCTCCTAAGACTTCCAAGAATAGATAGTGGTCTCTATGATGAATGGCAGAGGTTAAGAGGAATTCATTCTTCTGAAGAGCATATATTGTGCAACAACAGCGGGAAGACAGAGCTGGTGACATCATATAGCCTAATGCTACATGATTTCACTACTTAATTACCCCCATCTATCCCTCCCTCCACTCTTTGCTTGGAAATAAGTCTCAGTGGTTTCAGCGAAGCAGATTTCCAAGTAAGTGTGCTTGATGAGAATCACACATTTGCACCTTTGAACTAAAAATGCCCAGAAGCTGACTAGTTACTGATCAGAAGTCTAATTGCCAGAAAACACCCAAAGATATCCTCACATAATAATGACTATTCCAAGGCAGTGCTGTATATAGAAGAAAAATCCAATACTCATGTGAAGTTTATATGGATAGTAAGAAGGCAGGCAACTTCTGCAGGGACTGCCTGGTGGGTGGGTGGGAGGGGAGGGCAGATGTTCCTGCAGCAACCTGGAAAGTTTGGCAAGTCAAAAGTTGGGGCCTGGGAGCAGCTGATGCTATATCATTGATAAGTGAATCTACAGGTGCTGCCTTCTAAAATCTGGTTGACTGCCAGAGAGGAGGGTCAGGTGAGAAAGGAGTAGGAAAAAAAATAATAGGAAAGGAGAAAGGCAGGACGATTGCAATGGGCTGTGAGAATAAATTTGAGCAACAGGAGGAAGACTCATCACCTAATCCTACCAGGGGTAGGCAACCTTGGCTCTTTTATGACTCGTGGACTTCAACTCCCAGGATTCCTGAACCAGCCATGCTGGCTCAGGAATTCTGGGAGTTGAAGTCCACGAGTCATAAAAGAGCCAAGGTTGCCTATCCGTCCTAGACAATGGTCTGATAAGAGAAATTGGAATCCAAAGCAGGAATGGGGATGGAGAAAGTAGAGTCACAGATTGACCTTTGACCATTTAAATCAGATCTTTTTGTTTAGAGTTCTGGAACATATGAGCCTTGGAGATAATTTTATTAAATGGGTAAAAGTTTATTTATACCTCTCAGAAAACACAAATAATTGTTACTGGAAAACTAACAAAATCTTCTTAGATTAAAAAGGGACTAGACAAAAATGCCCCCTGCCTNTCCAGGAGGACTAATGCTTGGCTAATTATAAACTGACATTAAATCCCTTTCAAACTCTGGACTATGAATAAAATAAAATTTACCTTCAGTAATCCATGATATCAAATAGCAGTTATGGCAGTCCTCTCTAACCACAGTTTGATTTGTGGTCTGGATTTGCACATTATTATTCACCAAGTGAACCAGACATAAAACTCCATAAACATCATTCTTTTCAGCTAAGCCTATTCTGAAATTAGCTCTAGCAGCAGTGCAGTTCCATTGGTCTGCTAAGAAACTTTTGATTTGCTTCTTCCACAGGTTTGTATTATATCTGAGTTTGCCAGACTGTTGTGTCTTGTAGATTTGAAGCCTGGGAACTGGTCCTATTTGAAGAAATTTACTTCTAACATTGTTGTTGTTGTTGTTAATTGTGAAGTTGTGTCCGACTCATTACAACCCCATGGACAACGTTCCTCCAGGCCTACCTGTCCTCTACCATCTTCTGAAGTCCATTTAAGCTCACACCTACTGCTTCAGTGACTCCATCCAGCCACCTCATTCTCTGTCATCCCCTTTTTCTATTGCCCTCAATCTTTCCCAGCATTAGGCTGTGAGTCCTTCCTTCTCATTAGGTGGCCAAAGTACTTGAGTTTCAACTTCAGGATCTGGCCTTCTAAAGAGCAGTCAGGGTTGATCTTCTCTAGGACTGACCAGTTTGATTGGCTTGCTGTCCAGGGGATTCGCAGGAATCTTCTCCAGCACCAGAGTTCAAAGGCCTCAATTCTTTGGCGCTCAGCCTTTCTTATGGTCCAACTTTCACAGCCATACATTGCAACTGGGAAAACCATGGCCTTGACTATATGTACTTTTGTTGGCAGGGTGATGTCTCTGCTTTTTAGCATGCTGTCTAGATTTGCCATAGCTTTCCTCCCCAGGAGCAAGCGTCTTTTAATTTCTTGGCTGCAGTCCCCATCTGTGGTGGTCTTGGAGCCCAGGAAGATAAAATCTGTCACTAACTTCTGACATAACAGATATAAAAGGTGGTTGTGGCTGCCATCCAGATTTTTTTTTGTCCACTTCTCCTGTAAATACTGCTCTCTAGAAAATCTTCTTTCAGTTGGTAGCCTCAAAACAGACTTTTAAAGAGTTAATAAATCATCAAGCAAATAATTTAGTTAATTACTAGCACTTTTCCCCCCAAATTTAGTTATCTTTATAATCAGTAGATATGGGTTTTGTTCCTTTTATTCTTGATCCTAAGCTTATTGACAGAGAACTCTGAAAAATAATTGACCCCTCAGTACAAGAAGACATGACTGGTAATAAACTATTAATATGATGTTCTTATCATAATACCTAATTAAAAAAAAAGAATTGTGTCACAGCAAGGAAGGAAGTTCACTTTTGTAACAACAGAGGCAATTGATTCTTCAAAAACAAAGGTCTCATTGCATATTTGCCCTGTAAGATTTTTCTTTAGAAAAATGTTCTCTAAACATATGCAGTGATGTTTTTCCTGTTGAGCAATTACAAAGAAATCTCAATGTACAAAGAAAGATTGTAGGGTTACAATTTTGTAGCTTGATTATTCAGTCAAGGAAAACCAGCTAGCTATTGGATAAATTCAGTCTCCCCAGAGCAGATGGGTTAGTGGTGTTCTTTGGGGTGTGCTTTTGGTTTTTGTTCTTTGGGGAAGTTTAATTCAGAATATGGAGAGATTTTAAAGAAATACGTTGCAGCTAAGTCCTGGCCTCATTTGTTTTCCTTAAGTTTGAATCTATGCCAACACTTCACCAAAATTGTAATTTCATTTAATGTATTGAATTTAATGTACTTACTTATTTAAATCAAAGATATAAAGTATTTGATTGAAGTATTGCAAGAAAATACTTCAAACTCTAGGGCTATGATTTTGTATTTAGATTGAAGAATGCAATTGAATACCTTTCCTGTACAACAGGAAAAGCATCAGTGCATATATTTAGAGTACATTTTTCAAAACAAAAAAAATCTTACAGGGCAATTATGCAATAAGATCTTTGTTGAAGAATCAATTTTACACATGCTGAGGATTTCACTGTAGCTTGTCTCACCAAGAAATATTATGGGTCCTTGTATTTTTGCCAATGATGCCAACCTCCTATATCTTCCGGATTTCTGGGATTACTACTTCAATCATCTCTACCCATATACTCTAGCACATATGGAAGACAGTAGGCTTGGTAGAGAAAATAGCTATCCTTAGCCCAGTGGTCTCCAGATGTGCTGGGTTTTTATTCCAATAATGCTGGGTCAACACAATCTTTGGCCAGGAGGGTTCAGAATTATGAGAATTGAATATCAGTTGGGTACCAGATTAGAGGAACTGAACCCAGGAAGATGGGTTGTCATAATCCAGAAGATGAATCATTGATGTCTGTTCTTGTGCACTATTGGTTCAGTCATTACTGAGCCTTGATTGATGTCCCAGAATTCCTAGTAGTTTGGCTAACTACCCCAAATTTCCCATTGATTAGTTTGCAAATAGATCCATCTTGTGTGCCAATTGTGCCCTTTCTCAGATCAGGAGGCCCTTCTCATAGATACCCATGCCTTGGTCACCTCTGTATTATATTGTAATGGGGCTATGCTTGAAGACTACTGAGAAGCCTACAGCTGGTTCAAAGTGTATTCATTCTTCAGTGTATCTATGTAATCCTTCTATTTCACGAACTGCATTGGTTGCCAGTTGGCTTACTGCAGGGGTGTCAAACTGCCGGCCTATGGGCCGGATGCAGCATGGCAAAACTGTGCCCACCCCATTGCCGGCAGTGGAAAAAAAGCCAATACGTCACGACGTCACGTGATGTTGCGAGTTTGATACCCCTGGCTTACTGATACAACTGGTCTTCTATAAAGCCCTTCCTGCCATCCCTGCCTTCTGCAACAGTATTTCCTCTCAAATCTTCATAATCCGTGCTGTCCTTCAGGAAGGCCAAAAAGATCTTGCTCTTCCAGCACATCATGGCCTGGGGGATTTGTGAACTGACTAGAACAGCCAGGGTTTTTTAAAAAACAATTTTTGTATTCTCTGGGTGGTTGTATGTTAATGCCAGTTCTTCTTTTATTGTTATATTGAGCTTTTAACTCCCCCCCTCAAAACATGTGTCAATTAGACAGCCTCACAAATCAAATCAATAAATAAAGCCTACAATCCAACTTTCTGGGAAATATGCATGTCTTTCTTTGGTATAAAACTTTTCTGCAACTTATAGTTTAACTAGATAAAAGTTCTTGGAGCAATAAAAAACAGCAGAATAGATAAAATCACAATTAAAAATTAGCTTATTCTGTCTGGTGAAATAGATAAATAATATCAAAATTAGTGCAACCAAATTCTCTATGAAAGGACTTTTCATAGACATTTGGTGCAATCAATCTCAAAAAAAAATTGCTGCCCTTATGATCACAGAAAAGAATGTGCGTGTTCATGTTTTAACTTGTTTCCCAAGTTTTAGATGACCACCAGTGTTTTGAATTGTACCAGAAAGACCTGCAGTCATTTTTTCTGCTTCACATTTTAACCTAAGTTCAAGAAGAAAGTCAAGACTTTAAAAAATTGCTTCTCCACTGAGGCACAGCTTAAGAACCTCTTAGACATGTTCTTTGCCATCTGTAGCACTCTACACCTTAGCTAAATGAATATTGGTTCCACTATCTCTGAGGTGTAACATTATATTAAAAGAAAAGTATAGGAATTTCATCTTTCCCAACATGTCTTACTCACTAGAAATCCTGAGATTTGTGGTATTTTCACTCTGTGGAGACCAGGTTTGGGAAAGTCCTACAAAGTAGCATGGAAATGATGTCATGGAAGGGAAATACTAAATGAAGCCAAAGATAAGTAGCAATTTATAGATTCAGAGCTGAGATCTCTTTGTACTGATTATATTAATGCCACTCATGCTCCTAAGACTTCCAAGAATAGATAGTGGTCTCTATGATGAATGGCAGAGGTTAAGAGGAATTCATTCTTCTGAAGAGCATATATTGTGCAACAACAACAGGAAGACAGAGCTGGTGACATCATATAGCCTAATGCCACATGATTTCACTACTTAATTACCCCCATCTATCCCTCCCTCCACTCTTTGCTTGGAAATAAGTCTCAGTGGTTTCAGCGAAGCAAATTTCCAAGTAAGTGTGCTTGATGAGAATCACACATTTGCACCTTTGAACTAAAAATGCCCAGAAGCTGACTCAGTTACTGATCAGAAGTCTAATTGCCAGAAAACATCCAAAGATATCCTTACAATAATAATGACTATTCCAAGGCAGTGCTGTATATAGAAGAAAAATCCAATACTCATGTGAAGTTTATATGGATAGTAAGAAGGCAGGCAACTTCTGCAGGGACTGCCTGGTGGGTGGGTGGGAGGGGAGGGCAGATGTTCCTGCAGCAACCTGGAAAGTTTGGCAAGTCAAAAGTTGGGGCCTGGGAGCAGCTGATGCTATATCATTGATAAGTGAATCTACAGGTGCTGCCTTCTAAAATCTGGTTGACTGCCAGAGAGGAGGGTCAGGTGAGAAAGGAGTAGGGAAAAAAATAATAGGAAAGGAGAAAGGCAGGACGATTGCAATGGGCTGTGAGAATAAATTTGAGCAACAGGAGGAAGACTCATCACCTAATCCTACCAGGGGTAGGCAACCTTGGCTCTTTTATGACTCGTGGACTTCAACTCCCAGGATTCCTGAACCAGCCATGCTGGCTCAGGAATTCTGGGAGTTGAAGTCCACGAGTCATAAAAGAGCCAAGGTTGCCTATCCGTCCTAGACAATGGTCTGATAAGAGAAATTGGAATCCAAAGCAGGAATGGGGATGGAGAAGGTAGAGTCACAGATTGACCTTTGACCATTTAAATCAGATCTTTTTGTTTAGAGTTCTGGAACATATGAGCCTTGGAGATAATTTTATTAAATGGGTAAAAGTTTATTTATACCTCTCAGAAAACACAAATAATTGTTACTGGAAAACTAACAAAATCTTCTTAGATTAAAAAGGGACTAGACAAAAATGCCCCCTGCCTCCACTGTTCTTGAAATATTGAATAGAGATATAGGACAATATCAGAGAATTATGGAGGTTAAAAAAAGAAACGTATAAGTTAAGGCCATTTGTAGATGGCTTGGTGTTAATTTTAGAAGATCCATTGGAGGGAGTAGAAACAATGGGAAAATTAAATTGGTATATTAAATTGCTACATTAGGTTTCAAGATTAATAATCAGAAAACTAAAACTAAAAACTATGAACTGAGAAGATCGATGGAGAAAATTGGATTTACAATTGAGAAAAAAGTATAAATATTTGGGTATTACTGTGACAAATATAAATTGTATGTTATTTCAAAATAATTATGTTAATGCATGGACTGAGATTAAGAAAGACATGTTAAGAAGGGAAAAATTAAAATTCTCGTTCTCATTGTTGAGGAGAATTTCTGTGATAAAAATGAATATTCTGCCAACAATGTTTTTATTTCAGACAATACCTATTTCAACAATGAATTTGCTATTTAAGCAATGGTAAAAAGACATATCTAAATTTATATGGCATGGGGAAAAAACATGAGTTAAATATAAAGTGTTACGAAGTGTGAAGAAAAGGACCGAGTTTACCAGATTTGAAATTGTATTTTACTGCTTGTTGTTTGGTCTGGATGAAAAAATGGATGTTGCTGAGAAAGTTTCTAAAGAGGTTTGCCATTTGCCATCCTAGGGCTGAGAGTGTCTGACTCTCTAAGGTAACCAACCTAGCTTCGCACTTAGGGCAGAATTAGAACTCACTCCTCCAGCCTGGTGCCTCAGGGCCTGGATATATATGAGACTGTGTATTCCAGATATTCTTCCTGTTCCATTTGAATACCTACCAAAGATTCCCTCTGTATTAAAAGATGTAAGGGGAGTGGAGCACAGAGGCAGCCATTTCTGATGGGGTCTCCTACATTTCTAGTTGAAAGACAAAATATTGTTAGTCAAGTGTCAAGTGTTTGTCTTGTATTTAGAAAATTTCAGATTTAACCCCTGCCATCTCTAGATGGAGATGGAAAAACCATGTTCTAACATGAGAATAATAACAGCCATTACACATTGCTTTTGTCAGAAGTAGCACCTTAGGGAGGGATTTTTCAAAAAAAAAAATTCAAAAAAGAAAGCTAGATTAAATCTTAAGAGATTCATTTTCAGTGTAGCACATAGGTAGGCATGCATACAAGCATACGCACTCCACTACAATAACAAGAAAACTAATTAGCAGACAACACAGAAAAACAAAAGGAAATATTTCATAAAATACAGACTACATTAACTGAAGCTTTTGTCATATAGTACTGAGAGAGCAATTTGCACGGGGAAAGATAATTAGGGAACTGAATGAAGGGCATGAGTATTGAAAATAGGACACTCTGTCTGCAAGGCATGTCCCAGTCATCACAATCACATCAGAGGCACATTCTGGAGCAGACTGCACCCTGTGAAAGCTACTTTCTTGCTTTTGACACTGATCAGCCAAATATTTTGTATAGGCATCAGTCTTATGCTTTTTAAAGACTCACTGCTTCTGAACATGGAGATTACAATGAAAAATAATTCCCAAACTATTTTTTTTCCACATTCTATATTAAGCCACTGTATGATTTGTTTTTGGTTTAGCGTACTATGTTTCAGCCCTATTTTAAAATAATGCCGGAAGGGACCTTGTAGGTCAGTGATGGCAAACCTTTTAGAGACTGAGTGCCCAAACTGCAACCCAAAACCCACGTATGCATCTTTGAGTGCCAGGTGGGTGTGGCCCATTGGCTGGGTGTGGCCAATTGGGTGGGCGTGGCCAATTGGGTGGGCATGGCTGCAGTGGTAACGGCAGACTGAGTGGGACTAAAAAGTTCAATCAATCAATTCCAACTTTGCAAGAACTTTTTTTTTCTTGTGAGAAGTTGAAATTGACTGATTGAACCTTTTTTTTTTTTTGCACATGGCGGCGGAGGCCTAAAGCGAAAATGTTTTATAAAACCCAGCTGAAGGTCTAGGACTGGGGCGACGACGCGCGTGCCCACAGAGAGGGCTCTGAGTGCCGCCTCTGGCACCCGTGCCATAGGTTCGCCACCACTGTTGTAGGTCTTCTAATCCAGGGGTCCCCAACCCCCAGGCTACGGCGCACTACCGGGCTTTTAGCCTTTCAGAACCGGACTGTGGAAGTGATGGGCCAGCACACACATGTGAGCACATCCCCACTCATGCGAGCAGTGGGTGCACAGGCTCCATTTGCATGAGCAGCAGGCGCACGTGCCCACCTCTCACGCAAATGGAGCTGTGTGCGCGCTTGCCTGCCACATGTGAACCAACCCCTCTCCTGCCCACCAGTCCGCAAAGCTGAAGAGGTTGGGGAACTCTGTTCTAGTCCAACCCCATGCCCAAGGCAGGAATCCTCATACCATCCCAAACAAACAGTTGTCCAATCTTTTCTTGAAAAACTCCCGCAATTAAGCACTGCCAGGAAATTCCTCATTTCCATATTGGATCCCCCTCTGACAAGCTTCCACCCATTACTTCTTGTCTTGTTCTCAGGTGCTATGGGGATAAATTGACACTCATTTCCCTATGACAGCCCTTCAAGTATTGGAAGACTGCTATCATATCACCCCCTAAGCCTTCTTTCCGTTAGCCTAACATGCCTAGTTCCCTTAGCCATTCATCCTACAATTTACCTCCAGACCCCTTATCATCTTTGTTGCTCTTTTTTTGCACTCTTTCTAGGGACTCAGCATCTTTTTTGTATCATAGTCATCAGAACTGGACACAGTTTTCCGAATGTGGGCTCACTAGATATCACTTCCCATGATCTTGATACTATCGCTCTGTTGATGCAGCCTAGGACTGCATTGGCTTTGTTGGCAGCTGCAGCTCACTGCTGACCCATATTTAAATGGTGGTCCACCAGGACGGCTAGATTCCTCTCACAGACACTCTTGTTGAGCCAGGTGCTGCCTATCTTGTACCTGTGCATCTGTGTTTTTCCTGCCTAAGTGCAGGACCTTACTTTTCTCACCATTGAACTGCATCTTGTTGAATAGGACACAATGCTCAGATCTGTCAAAATCCCTCTGAATCCTGAGTCTATCTTACAAAGTCTTAGCAATCGTATTGCTTAGTGACAGAAATTCCAGTCCTAATTACCATTGTAACATGAGGAGGACCTGCACCTTGATAAAGTCATCAACAGTACACTAGCAAGCTATCACTCTAACTTCATGTGGGATAAAGAATTCTACAGGTTGGGTAGTGTGGGCTTCAGAGTTTAGTGACTTTAGTCTCTAGACAACAGTTTTCCTGATGTTTCACCAGAACTGTGGCTGGCATCTTCAAAGACAAGGTGGTCCGCAGAATTCTAGGAGTTGAAACCCACTTTTTCTTTACTTCTTTATTTCCTCTTTTACCGCCTTGGGTGTGGAGGGAGATACAAAGTTCTGGTCCTTGCTCATCTGGTGGCCTCAAATATTGTTAATTGTTGTTGTTGTGTGTCTTTGATGTTGTCTCTCCATCTTCTTCTGTGTCTGCCTTGTGTACTATGATCTTCTCTTCTTTTTGTATATGCCTTGTATGGTATGGAATCCCAAGACATCCGCTCTCTGGGTGAGCAAGCCATTTTATTTGCTGTTTTTGTATGCAGTTTAGGATTGTTCCTATGCCAATTCTTTCTCTTATGATCTCATTTCTGATGTTATATCTTCTGGTCACTCCAGCAGCTTTTCTCAAACATCTCTTTTCCACACGTCTTAAAAGTTGCTGAATTTGAAAAACACTGCTGCAATGCCCACATTAGTGGATTGTTTGTCCTGCTGGCTGGCAACCTGGTGAAGGCAGAGGGCAGCAAAACAGGAAGACTGTTGGTTTACATAAATAATCACAATAACAACACTTGGCAGGGATTCAAGATAGACACAGGAGAGGCAGGACAGAGATTGGCAATGAGTGGAAATAATTTCATGGCAGTTTAATTGTCTGCCAACTGAAGGATGGAAAGGTAGTATTAACTCAGCAATAGGGAAAGGCTCAGTAAACAAGATAGGATCTCATGGAATGCATATGGTACCTACTCTCAATGTCAAGTATGTATTTTTAAGGGGTTTCTCTGCACGCAAAAGACTCTGAGATAAGCTGAGCATCAGAGAGGCAAGGAAATAAATGAACATCTTTCAAGTGTTCACCACAAGACCATCACATCCTTAATAAAAATTTCACTTGCAGCCCTTGAAATGAATCATTCAGTAAAAGCAATTAGCAGTGGAAGGGCACTAGACACTTGTAATTATCTAAATGCTTTCCCATTATCCAAGTGTGGGGATAAATCTCCACAATTAAATTTGTTGGTGAATGCTAATTGCAATCTAGCGAATAACATGTAGTTTCATTTGATTAGGCAAGAGAATTCGACTGGGTCACAATTAGATTGTGGAAAACAGCTTACATTTATTTTATTTTATTTTTAATTTTTTAAAAAAAGATTTTGATCACAGGGAAAATGAAGTGTCACATGGAAACACCTGAAAAAATAAGATGTATTTCAGCGGCAAAAGGTATTGCTGGCTAAATCCAGTGATATTCCAGGATGAGCATATGTATTAGTGACATCTGCTGTGTTATGAGGGAATTACAACAATAACATTTGTCACTGGTTTTTTTTTCCCCAGAAATAAATGTCATCTATTTAACAGGCAAGCAACTCAGAAGCCTGAAAATTATGAACCATAAAATAATTATAATGCAAAGGATAAGTCAGTGACTATTAAAACTGTTCTTTAGATTTTAGACTCTAAAGTGCCCTATATCTATGTTTTTCAGACTTGGTGTCTTTAAGATGTGTGGATTTCAATCCCACAACCAGCATACAAAGTCTGTTCTATATTATTACTATCAGTATCACTTTCATCGTCTTCAAAGCATTTTTGAGGCATCAATTTCTAGGGAGAATATTCCAACCCTATCATGTGTAGATTATAATTTCTATAATTAGCTTTTATAGCTAATTATAGATTTATAGATTTATAGTTATCGATTTAGCCATGTAAATAAAATTGATTGCAGATCCTGACCTCCATCCTTCAGTTGCATACTTCATTGGGTGCACATCTGGGTGCCATAAAGATCTCCAAATATGAAATGGTACTTTTCCATAGGCTATGGAGTGGAATCAGGTCCACGTTGAGGCCCAAATAATAGTTGGGCACCACATTTTGCATTAAATAATTTAATAGCAATTTAATAGCAATCGAGATCAGCCAAGTAGCTAAGTGGATTGGACAGTATGACAATTAAATGGATATACTCAAAAATCATACTGTTTATTAGTGATTCCCCTTCAAAATGGAGAGAGATATCAAATTGGTTATCACAGGATAAGTTCTCCTAAGTCTTCTGCCCTTCAAAATGTTCATTAATTATTGAGATAAAGAAGGAATTTTTATCAGATCTGTAGATCATACAAAATTGGGTGGGATACTTAATACCCTTAAAATAACATTCAAAATTGGGAATGGACTAAAAGTAATAGAACAAAATGGAACAGAGAAGAGTGCAAATTCACTTAGGACAAAAATTAAATTTACCAGCATAGGATGAGAATACCTGGTTTGATAACAGTATTTCAAAATGTTTTTGCAATGCAATTATGGTTAATTGCAAACTGGATATGAGTCAGTAGTTGCAAAGAAGACAAATGCAATGTTAGTCTGTATCCACAGAAGTTTAATTTCCAGATTACAGAAAGCCAGTTCAAGTAAAAATGACTGAAGCAACATACAAATATTTATGACTGATTGATTGAATAAATGAATGCAAGAAAAAGAAATAAATGAATTTCTGCTTTGGCTAGACCTCACTTCGAATGCTGCATCTAGTTCTGGACAGCATACTTTAAGAAAATTTCAGAAAAACTGGAACAGGTTGAAAAAAAAAATCAGTGAAGATTATCATGCAACTAGAAATGGAGCCTTAGGAAGAAAGATCGAAGAAGCTCCACATATTTAATTTTGACAAAAAAACAGAGAAGCTATAAGAACATCCTTCAAAACCTGAAAGAATATCACACAGAAGATGAAGAAAACCTATTTTTCTTCATTCTAGAGCAGGGGTAGGGAACCTTGGCTCTTTTATGACTCGTGGACTTCAATTCTGGGAGCTGAAGTCCACGAGTCATAAAAGAGCCAAGGTTGCCTACCCCTGTTCTAGAGCAGGGGTTCTCAACCTTGGCAACTTTAAGACTTGTGGACTTCCACAAGTCCACAAGTCTTAAAGTTGCCAAGGTTGAGAACCCCTGTTCTAGAGCATATGGATACAGAATATGGATCTAAGCTAAACAGGGCATCCAGATCTAGGCTGCAAAATGTGGACAAACATTAGATACAGTAACAACAACGAGTTATTATACATCAGAAAAAACTTAATACTGCAATAAGAAGAGTTTCCCAATGGAATCAATTAATTACATAGGTTAATGTGAATCCACATAGAGCCTAGGCAGCTCTATGATTTGGATGCTTTGATCTGAAGTCTTTCACCGGGCAGGGGATTGGACTCAGCAAGCTAAATGATCCCATCCAATTCTATGATTCCGTGATGCTCCTTTTTACATTATTAAGCAACCAGAACTTATTCCAATGTTAGACACTGGTTTTATATGCAAATAATCAGAATGATTATTATGGTTTAATTACTATGTACACTGCTAATAATGTGTAAGTAGCAATGTAAAACATTTAATGAAAATTTGAATGATGGCAGTTGTCTAATGACAGTCCTTATCAGTTTCTGTCTGAGGGAGTAATTTGCAGAAACCAAAAAGAATCACTTGCTAGCCATATCCCTCTGATTCTGCCAGCTTTAGATATAATTGGCCTTGCCTGGACCCATAGAAAGGATTCAGTCAATGACTAAAATCTTATGTTGAAAGGAGCATAATAATGTAAGATTGGGAAATCGGTAGTTTATTTTGAATATGATCAGAGCACCCAAAACTAGCTTTGGTTTTAATATAGCATCTCCTGATGACCTTGATGATTCAAGATGGCGGTTGGCTGGAAGCTAGTATTTAATTTTGGAATCCCTCCGCCCCAATTTAAAAAAAATCAGGAGATTGCATTGCATGCATTCTTTTTTTTTTTTTTTTACAAATTTTTTATTAATTTTTCAAATAAACATAAACAAATAATACAAATATGGTGCATTTCATTAAAAAAAAACACACACATAAAAAACCTACTCAGTAAGTAGTCAGAAATAATCGGTGGTCCCCCCCCTGCATCCACACTCCCTCAACCTTCCTACCTACTTCCCTCTTCCTTCCTTCCCCTCTTAACCACAACCTCTCCTCTTTCCTCCTTTCCAACTATCCTACACATCCCATCACCTTCTTTTCCACCACCTCGGATGCAGTTTAGGGGTACTAGCCGATCATCTCCTCTTCTTAAAGACAAACATTTACATTATATTTATAAATACACCAAATTTTATATAATTCTACCCCTTCATCCCCCCCCCCCCCCCCCCGGGACTTCCGAGAACTGGGTACAGGGATAAATACATAACATCCCAAGTCTAAATTAAGCTATCCATTCATAATACAAACAAAATTAACATACTTTAACTCTAACATACAATAATAAACTTGAATATAATATATATATATATAAATTATATTAAATATATAAAAATATTAGAAAAGAAAAATATTTATTCAAAAGCTATATGATAATTAATCACTTCATACTTTCTCTTAATATAATCTATCCATCTTCTCCATACCAAAATAATTTTTTCTTGAGATTGATCCTTCAAGTATGCGGAAATTTTTGCCATTTCTGCAAAGTATGACACCTTCAATCTCCAATCATCCATAGTCGGTAATACCTCTTTCTTCCAGTTTTGAGCAATCAGTAATCTTGCTGCTGTTATACAATACAACATCAAATTCATTTCTTTAGGATCCAAATTTTCCATAATACCCAGTAAAAATAATTGCGGTGTAAATTTTATCTTCTTCTTAAAAATTCTGTTGAATATTCCACCAAATCTTAATCCAAAAAGCCTTTACATCCCTACATGTCCACCAAATATGAATGCATTGCATGCATTCTAAAACGAAGTACCAAGCACTGGTAGATTTCCACATTTCTTTGTTTTCCACAAAATCATTATGTACAGTAAACTTAGGAGCATGATTTTTTTTTAAAAATGAAAAATAGATGACTAACGATGAGAACTTTAAACTTTTATTTACTAAAGAGTGGGAGATCTAAAGGACCCCAACATAGTACTCTGAATTACAACATAAATAGAGGTCTTGATGAGAAGATTCTAATGAACATATTTTTATTTCATTTTATTAAATAGACCTATTTGGCATGTGGCTGAAAATACTTTGGAAGTAACATTACAACAAAAAGTCAAAATGATATGCACAGTATCATAATAATCTTATGTATAATAAAAAACAGGGCTGAAGTTACTAAATATGAAAGAACATCAGAAATCAATTTCCAACATTCGGTATAATAAAACTGCCATATCTGTATTGTGAAACATCAATCAGGAGGATGTTTGGTGCACCTCTGAGTTGGGCTCCCATAGGACATGATGGCAAACCTTTTAGAGACCAAAAGCCCAAACTACAACCCAAAACCCAATTATGTATTGTTGGGTGCCGGGTGGCGTAGCCCATTGGGTGGCGGTGGCTAATTCGCTGGGTGTGGCCAATTGGGTCGGCATGGCCCATTGGGTGGGCGTGGCTGTGGTGGTAACGGCAGACTGGATGGAACTAAAAAGTTCAATCAATCAATTCCAACTTTGCAAGATCTTTTTTTTTCCTGCGAGAAGTTGAAATTGATTGACATCTTGAACCCTTTTTTTGCACACGGCGGCGGAGGCCTAAAGCAAAAAGGTTTTTAAAAACCCAGATGAAGGACTAGGACTGGGACGACGGCCCACATTCCCACAGAGAGGGCTCTGCGTGCCACCTGTGACACACGTGCCATAGGTTCGCCACCATGGACTTAGGGTTGGGGTTAAGTCACCATGAACTAGGAGAGCAAAATGGACATTGCCAACAAATTCAGAGTAGTTGGATATGGTTACAAAGGCATTGTTTTTTTCTAGGCTGCCCTATTTATGTTTCCTGGTAAAATACATGGGAAATTCCCATTGGAGGAAAATTCCACTTAGGGTTAGGGTTAGGTCACCATGAACTCACAGAACAAAATGGACCTCACCAACAAACTCGGAGTGCTTTGGTATGGTTAGGAGGGCACTGACTTTTCTAGCCTGCCCTATGTTTCCTGGTAAAATACATGGGAAAATCCCATAGGAGGAAAATTCCACTTAGGGTTAGGGTTAGGTCACTATGAACTCATAGAGCAAAATGGACATCGCCAACAAATTCGGAGTGCTTGGATATGGTTAGGAGAACACTGACTTTTCAAGTCTGTCCTATTTATGTTTCTGGGAAAATACATGGGAAAATCCCATTGGAGGAAAATTCCACTTAGGGTTAGGGTTAGGTCCCCATGAACTCATAGAGCAAAATGGACCTCGCCAACAAACATGGAGTGCTTGGGTATGGTTAGGAGGGCACTGACTTTTCAAGCCTGCCCTATCAATGTTTCCTGGTAAAATACATGGGAAAATCCAATTAGAGGAAAATTCCACATAGGGTTAGGGTTAGGTCACCATGAACTCACAGAACAAAATGGACCTCACCAACAAACTCGGAATGCTTTGGTATGGTTAGGAGAGCACTGACGTTTCTAGCCTGCCCTATCAATATTTCCTGGTAAAATACATGGGAAAATCCCATTAGAGGAAAATTCCACTTAGGGTTAGGGTTAGGTCACCATGAACTCACAGAACAAAATGGACCTAACCAACAAACTCGGAATGCTTTGGTATGGTTAGGAGGGCACTGACGTTTCTAGCCTGCCCTATCAATATTTCCTGGTAAAATACATGGGAAAATCCCATTAGAGGAAAATTCCACTTAGGGTTAGGGTTAGGTCACCATGAACTCAC
>NW_015388562.1:119376-121764 GCF_001527695.2 Protobothrops mucrosquamatus
ACTTTTCTAGCCTGCCCTATCTATGTTTCCTGGTAAAATACATGGGAAAATCCCATAGGAGGAAAATTCCACTTAGGGTTAGGGTTAGGTCACCATGAACTCACAGAACAAAATGGACATCGCCAACAAACATGGAGTGCTTGGGTATGGTTAGGAGGGCACTGACTTTTCAAGCCTGCCCTATCAATGTTTCCTGGTAAAATACATGGGAAAATCCAATTAGAGGAAAATTCCACTTAGGGTTAGGGTTAGGTCACCATGCACTCACAGAACAAAATGGACCTGACCAACAAACTCGGAATGCTTTGGTATGGTTAGGAGGGCACTGACGTTTCTAGCCTGCCCTATCAATATTTCCTGGTAAAATACATGGGAAAATCCCATTAGAGGAAAATTCCACTTAGGGTTAGGGTTAGGTCACCATGAACTCACAGAACAAAATGGACCTAACCAACAAACTCGGAATGCTTTGGTATGGTTAGGAGGACACTGACGTTTCTAGCCTGCCCTATCATTATTTCCTGGTAAAATACATGGGAAAATCCCATTAGAGGAAAATTGCACGTAGGGTTAGGGTTAGGTCACCATGAACTCAAAAAGCAAAATGGATATCGCCAACAAATTCGGAGTGCTTGGATATGGTTAGGAGAGCACTGACTTTTCAAGTCTGTCCTATTTATGTTTCCTGGTAAAATACATGGGAAAATCCCATTGGAGGAAAATTCCACTTAGGGTTAGGGTTAGGTCACCATGAACTCATAGACCAAAATGGACATCGCCAACAAACTCGGAGTGCTTGGGTATGGTTAGGAGAGCACTGACTTTTCTAGCCTGCCCTATCTATGTTTCCTGTTAAAATACATGGGAAAATCCCATAGGAGGAAAATTCCACTTAGGGTTAGGGTTAGGTCACCATGAACTCACAGAACAAAATGGACATCGCCAACAAATTCGGAGCCCTTAGGAATGGTTAGGAAGGCACTTACTTTTCTAGGGTGCTCTATCTATGTTTCCTGGGAAAATACATGGGAAAATCCCATTGGAGGAAAATTCCACTTAGGGTTAGGGTTAGATCACCATGAACTCATAGAGCAAAATGGACATCGCCAAGAAACTCGGAGTGCTTGGGTATGGTTAGGAGGGCACTGACGATTCTAGCCTGCCCTATCAATATTTCCTGGTAAAATACATGGGAAAATCCCATTGGAGGAAAATTCCACTTAGGGTTAGGGTTAGGTCACCACGAACTCACAGAGCAAAATGGACATCGCCAACAAACTCGGAGTGCTTGGGTATGGTTAGGAGAGCACTGACCTTTCTAGCCTGCCCTATCTATGTTTCCTGGTAAAATACATGGGAAAATCCCATTAGAGGAAAATTCCACTTAGGGTTAGGGTTAGGTCACCATGAACTCATAGAGCAAAATGGACATCGCCAACAAACTCGGAGTGCTTGGGTATGGTTAGGAGAGTACTGACTTTTCTAGCCTACCCTATCTATGTTTCCTGGTAAAATACATGGGAAAATCCCATAGGAGGAAAATTCCACTTAGGGTTAGGGTTAGGTCACCATGAACTCACAGAACAAAATGGACATCGCCAACAAATTCGGAGTCCTTAGGAATGGTTAGGAAGGCACTTACTTTTCTAGGGTGCCCTATCTATGTTTCCTGGGAAAATACATGGGAAAATCCCATTGGAGGAAAATTCCACTTAGGGTTAGGGTTAGGTCACCATGAACTCATAGAGCAAAATGGACATCGCCAACAAACTCGGAGTGCTTGGGTATGGTTAGGAGGGCACTGACGTTTCTAGCCTGCCCTATCAATATTTCCTGGTAAAATACATGGGAAAATCCCATTAGAGGAAAATTCCACTTAGGGTTAGGGTTAGGTCACCATGAACTCACAGAGCAAAGTGGACATCGCCAACAAACTCGGAGTGCTTGGGTATGGTTAGGAGAGCACTGACTTTTCTAGCCTGCCCTATCTATGTTTCCTGGTAAAATACATGGGAAAATCCCATAGGAGGAAAATTCCACTTAGGGTTAGAGTTAGATCACCATGAACTCACAGAACAAAATGGACATCGCCAACAAACATGGAGTGCTTGGGTATGGTTAGGAGGGCACTGACGTTTCTAGCCTGCCCTATCAATGTTTCCTGGGAAACATTGGGAAAATCCCATTACAGGAAAATTCCACTTAGGGTTAGGGTTAGGTCACCATGAACTCACAGAACAAAATGGACCTCACCAACAAACTCGGAGTGCTTTGGTATGGTTAGGAGAGCACTGACTTTTGAAGCCTGCCCTATTTACGTTTCCTGGTAAAATACATGGGAAAATCCAATTGGTGGAAAATTCCACTTAGGGTTAGGTTTAGGTCACC
>NW_015388562.1:124914-126586 GCF_001527695.2 Protobothrops mucrosquamatus
ACTTAGGGTTAGGGTTAGGTCACCATGAACTCACAGAACAAAATGGACCTAACCAACAAACTCGGAATGCTTTGGTATGGTTAGGAGGGCACTGACGTTTCTAGCCTGCCCTATCAATATTTCCTGGTAAAATACATGGGAAAATCCCATTAGAGGAAAATTCCACTTAGGGTTAGGGTTAGGTCACCATGAACTCACAGAACAAAATGGACCTCACCAACAAACTCGGAATGCTTTGGTATGGTTAGGAGGGTACTGACGTTTCTAGCCTGCCCTATCAATATTTCCTGGTAAAATACATGGGAAAATCCCATTGGAGGAAAATTCCACTTAGGGTTAGGGTTAGGTCACCATGAACTCATAGAGCAAAATGGACATCGCCAACAAACTCGGAGTGCTTGGGTATGGTTAGGAGAGCACTGACTTTTCTAGCCTGCCCTATCTATGTTTCCTGGTAAAATACATGGGAAAATCCCATTGGAGGAAAATTCCACTTAGGGTTAGGGTTAGGTCACCATGAACACATAGAGCAGTGGTTCTCAACCTTTTTAATGCCGCGACTCCAACCGATCATAAGTCGAGGACTAAACCGGTCGTAAGTCGAGGACTAAGCCGGTCGTAAGTCAAAGAGTACCCAACCGGTCGTAAGTCGAGGACTTTCCCTGCCCGGGAGCGCCGCGCATGCGTGGTTCTGCCCCCTGCTCCGGCCGAGGCGTAGCTGGCCCAGCCCAAAAGAGGTAAGGCACCCGCCAGAAAAGGGAAAAAAATGGAGGACAAAAAAATGGCGGACAAAAAAAATGGCGGACAGCCTTGCTTTCCGACCCCCATGAAATAGTCGATCGACCCCAAATGGGGTCCCGACCCACAGGTTGAGAACCACTGACATAGAGCAAAATGGACCTGGCCAACAAACTCGGAGTGCTTGGGTATGGTTAGGAGAGCACTGACTTTTCTAGCCTTATCTATCTATTTTTCCTGGTAAAATACATGGGAAAATCCCATAGGAGGAAAATTCCACTTAGGGTTAGGGTTAGGTCACCATGAACTCACAGAACAAAATGGACCTCACCAACAAACTCGGAATGCTTGGGTATGGTTAGGAGAGCACTGACCTTTCTAGCCTGCCCTATCTATGTTTCCTGGTAAAATACATGGGAAAATCCCATAGGAGGAAAATTCCACTTAGGGTTAGGGTTAGGTCACCATGAACTCACAGAACAAAATGGACCTCACCAACAAACTCGGAATGCTTTGGTATGGTTAGGAGAGCACTGACTTTTCAAGCCTGCCCTATCTATGTTTCCTGGTAAAATACATGGGAAAATCCCATAGGAGGAAAATTCCACTTAGGGTTAGGTCACCATGAACTCACAGAACAAAATGGACATAGACAACAAACTCGGAGTCCTTAGGAATGGTTAGGAAGGCACTTACTTTTCTAGGGTGCCCTATCTATGTTTCCTGGGAAAATACATGGGAAATCCCCATTGGAGGAAAATTCCACTTAGTGTTAGGGTTAGGTCACCATGGACTCATAGAGCAAAATGGACCTCGCCAACAAACTCGGAGTGCTTGGGTATGGTTAGGAGAGCACTGACTTTTCTAGCCTGCCCTATCTATGTTTCCTGGTAAAATACATGGGAAAATCCCATAGGAGGAAAATTCCACTTAG
>NW_015388562.1:130281-131899 GCF_001527695.2 Protobothrops mucrosquamatus
ATGGGAAATCCCCATTGGAGGAAAATTCCACTTAGTGTTAGGGTTAGGTCACCATGGACTCATAGAGCAAAATGGACCTCGCCAACAAACTCGGAGTGCTTGGGTATGGTTAGGAGAGCACTGACTTTTCTAGCCTGCCCTATCTATGTTTCCTGGTAAAATACATGGGAAAATCCCATAGGAGGAAAATTCCACTTAGGGTTAGGGTTAGGTCACCATGAACTCACAGAACAAAATGGACATCGCCAACAAACTCGGAGTCCTTAGGAATGGTTAGGAAGGCACTTACTTTTCTAGGGTGCCCTATCTATGTTTCCTGGGAAAATACATGGGAAAACCACATTGGAGGAAAATTCCACTTAAGGTTAGGGTTAGGTCACCATGAACTCACAGAACAAAATGGACCTCACCAACAACCTCGGAATGCTTTGGTATGGTTAGGAGGGCACTGACGTTTCTAGCCTGCCCTATCTATGTTTCCTGGTAAAATACATGGGAAAATCCCATAGGAGGAAAATTCCACTTAGGGTTAGGGTTAGGTCACCATGAACTCACAGAACAAAATGGACATCGACAACAAACTCGGAGTCCTTAGGAATGGTTAGGAGAGCACTGACTTTTCAAGTCTGTCCTATTTATGTTTCTGGGAAAATGCATGGGAAAATCCCATTGGAGGAAAATTCCACTTAGGGTTAGGGTTAGGTCACCATGAACTCATAGAGCAAAATGGACATCGCCAACAAACTCGGAGTTCTTGGGTATGGTTAGGAGAGCACTGACTTTTCTAGCCTGCCCTATCTATGTTTCCTGGTAAAATACATGGGAAAATCCCATAGGAGGAAAATTCCACTTAGGGTTAGGGTTAGGTCACCATGAATACATAGAGCAAAATGGACCTGGCCAACAAACTCGGAGTGCTTGGGTATGGTTAGGAGAGCACTGACTTTTCTAGCCTTATCTATCTATTTTTCCTGGTAAAATACATGGGAAAATCCCATAGGAGGAAAATTCCACTTAGGGTTAGGGTTAGGTCACCATGAACTCACAGAACAAAATGGACCTCACCAACAAACTCGGAATGCTTTGCTTTGGTTAGGAGAGCACTGACGTTTCTAGCCTGCCCTATCAATATTTCCGGGTAAAATACATGGGAAAATCCCATTAGAGGAAAATTCCACTTAGGGTTAGGGTTAGGTCACCATGAACTCACAGATAAAAATGGACATCGCCAAAAAACTTGGAGTGCTTGGGTATGGTTAGGAGAGCACTGACTTTTCTAGCCTGCCCTATCTATGTTTCCTGGTAAAATACATGGGAAAATCCCATAGGAGGAAAATTCCACTTAGGGTTAGGGTTAGGTCACCATGAACTCACAAAACAAAATGGACATCGCCAACAAACTCGGAGTCCTTAGGAATGGTTAGGAAGGCACTTACTTTTCTATGGTGCCCTATCTATATTTCCTGGGAAAATACATGGGAAAACCACATTGGAGGAAAATTCCACTTAGGGTTAGGGTTAGGTCACCATGAACTCACAGAACAAAATGGACCTCACCAACAAACTCGGAATGCTTTGGTATGGTTAGGAGGGCACTGACGTTTCTAGCCTGCCCTAT
>NW_015388562.1:135676-137426 GCF_001527695.2 Protobothrops mucrosquamatus
TATCAATATTTCTTGGTAAAATACATGGGAAAATCCCATTAGAGGAAAATTCCACTTAGGGTTAGGGTTAGGTCACCATGAACTCACAGAACAAAATGGACCTAACCAACAAACTCGGAATGCTTTGGTATGGTTAGGAGGGCACTGACGTTTCTATCCTGCCCTATCTATGTTTCCTGGTAAAATACATGGGAAAATCTGATAGGAGGAAAATTCCACTTAGGGTTAGGGTTAGGTCACCATGAACTTCCAGAACAAAATGAACATCGCCAACAAATTCAGAGTGCTTGGATATGGTTAGGAGAGCACTGACTTTTCAAGTCTGTCCTATTTATGTTTCCTGGTAAAATACGTGGGAAAATCCCATTAGAGGAAAATTCCACTTAGTGTTAGGGTTAGGTCACCATGAACTCATAGAGCAAAATGGACCTCGCCAACAAACTCGGAGTCCTTAGGAATGGTTAGGAAGGCACTTACTTTCTAGGGTGTCCTATCTATGTTTCCTGGGAAAATACATGGGAAAACCCCATTGGAGGAAAATTCCACTTAGGGTTAGGGTTAGGTCACCATGAACTCACAGAACAAAATGGACCTCACCAACAAACTCGGAATGCTTTGGTATGGTTAGGAGGGCACTGACGTTTCTAGCCTGCTCTATCTATGTTTCCTGGTAAAATACATGGGAAAATCCCATTAGAGGAAAATTCCACTTAGGGTTAGGTTTAGGTCACCATGAATTCATAGAGCAAAATGGGCATCGCCAACAAATTCGGAGTGCTTGGGTATGGTTAGGAGAGCACTGACTTTTCAAGTCTGTCCTATTTATGTTTCTGGGAAAATACATGGGAAAATCCCATTGGAGGAAAATTCCACTTAGGGTTAGGGTTAAGTCACCATGAACTCATAGAGCAAAATGGACATCGCCAAAAAACTCGGAGTGCTTGGGTATGGTTAGGAGAGCACTGACTTTTCTAGCCTACCCTATCTATGTTTCCTGGTAAAATACATGGGAAAATCCCATTGGAGGAAAATTCCACTTAGGGTTAGGGTTAGGTCACCATGAACTCACAAAACAAAATGGACATCGCAAACAAACTCGGAGTCCTTAGGAATGGTTAGGAAGGCACTTACTTTTCTATGGTGCCCTATCTATATTTCCTGGGAAAATACATGGGAAAACCACATTGGAGGAAAATTCCACTTAGGGTTAGGGTTAGGTCACCATGAACTCACAGAACAAAATGGACCTCACCAACAAAGTCGGAATGCTTTGGTATGGTTAGGAGGGCACTGACGTTTCTAGCCTGCCCTATCTATGTTTCCTGGTAAAATACATGGGAAAATCCCATTAGAGGAAAATTCCACTTAGGGTTAGGGTTAGGTCACCATGAACTCACAGAGCAAAATGGACATCGCCAACAAACTCGGAGTGCTTGGGTATGGTTAGGAGAGCACTGACTTTTCTAGCCTGCCCTATCTATGTTTCCTGGTAAAATACATGGGAAAATCTGATAGGAGGAAAATTCCACTTAGGGTTAGGGTTAGGTCACCATGAACTTCCAGAACAAAATGAACATCGCCAACAAACTCGGAGTCCTTAGGAATGGTTAGGAAGGCACTTACTTTTCTAGGGTGCCCTATCTATATTTCCTGGGAAAATACATGGGAAAACCACATTGGAGGAAAATTCCACTTAGGGTTAGGGTTAGGTCACCATGAACTCACAGAACAAAATGGACCTCACCAACAA
>NW_015388563.1:0-10168 GCF_001527695.2 Protobothrops mucrosquamatus
AGGATTTTATATTGGGTTCATTTTAAGGAATTTGTAAACAACACAACTCTAAAATTTGGTTTAATTCGGTTTTATAGGGGGGGATTGTATATACACCTTTGTTTTAAATATATGTTGTGAGCCGCCCTGAGTCCCGTCCGGGAGAAGGGCGGGATATAAATTAAAATAAATAAATAAATAAATAAATAAATAAATAAATCAAATGCTTGGTAAATGATTGACCATGAGCACAAAGAAAGACATGAAATACCCTTTTGAATATATAATGCATTTATGCAGCAATTAATAAGAAACGCTTGGAGTGATGGTACAGATGCATTGATTAAAGATATGAATGCATTTCTATTTTTTAATCTAGTTATTGCCATGTTGTTTTCTGAGAACCAAAATGAGTTGCAGTGAACTTTTAGGCAGACTGATGAAATTAAGGAAAGGATCTGCAAATGTGTACATCAAAGACTAAGGTAATTATGTTTGACAGAAAAAATGTACATTATGTATAAGTAGTGAAAGCAAATAGATGAATTTGTGAATCTTGTTAGAATGTTTACTGAAGATGAGAAAATTTAAAAATGCTTGTGTTGTTTGTAGATTGTTAGTTGATAGTGCATAGACAGTTGAGAAGAATGAATGTCTGTCAGGACAACCAAACAATAGCTGGTTATAAAAGTAGGCTTCTCCCCAAGAGAAAGTTGGGTTGGGGGAAACTTAATAAAAATTTAATGCAGTGGAAATGGGGCATTTATTGAGTATGCCAAACCTGAGAAGAGATGGAAATAATAATAAATGAATGCTGAATGAAAATAGATTGAATACAAAAATAAGTAACTAGAAGTGGAGGAAGCATGCCAGATTCCAAAGAAACTAATGCATGGATTTTTGAGCAATGTAGCTTTAAATAATTTTTTTAAAAACTACAGGGTTCTTTTATCACCCTGGAATTATATTTATAAAGAAGCTGCATCACTAGCAAGGGATGAACATCTTAAAATGCTCAGAAATTGGTTACAGAAGTTTTCAAAAAGTTATGCACTTTTAAATTCTGGTTATAAAATACCCATAACTTTTTTTTTTTGCTTTGAAGTACAGTGTAATAAAATATGAAACATAAATGAATCTTATGTGAGAAACATCTTAAACATCTTAAATTTCAGACAGATGGGTTAAAGGGTTTTGTGCAAAGGGAAGCAGTGATGGCTATGTCTAATTATTTCCTTTCATAAATGGACTGGAGCTGACTGTCAAGAGGAGAGAGAGAGAGAGAACAATGTAAGTTATTAACTCACTCCCATTATTCACAAAAGAAAATGAAGGCTTTAAGCCAGCTAGGCAGATAAGAGAGCCATAAAAGAGTGGTCGAGTTTTTTTTAACAATTTCTAACGAAAGGCAGTACAAACAATCTGGTAAGGAAATGATCAAATTAAACAGGCCTGATTAGAAAGATTGCTTGGATGAGGGCAGCCCTGTCAGTCATGGAATCCAATGGTCCTTGGTCTTTGGCATTGCTCTCAAACCAAGCATTGAAGGAAGAGCCCTGGGAGGATTTGAAATTGGAGAATTGTCAATTTTCCCTCAGGAAATTAAAAATTGCCCTGATCTGTAAATAAATGGGGGGGGAGAGAGTATTGGGTCTTTGTATGTTCTGTACAGGTGTTGGGGGTAAGCAGAGAAGGAAAAGCATCATGAGAAAAACCATGGTGTAACTCTAACCGATAATCCAAGGTACATGAGATATTTTCAGCAGAAGAAAAACAGTAAAGCCTATCCCATCTGGTCAGAATTCAAAGCTGTTAGTAACATTAACAACAATATGCTACAACAAGAATAGCAGAACAAAACAAAAACTTTGACCAGTTAAAAATACATTCTATAAAACACACAAAGCAAAATTATTCCCCTAACATCAATCATTCTTAGCAACCATTTGTGGGTGAAGCTTATACATACTGTAGCAAAATGTTGCCACTTTTAGAGAAATGAATTAATCTTGGTTGTTTAACAGATAAGAAATGAAATAAAAAGAAGGTAATCTATTGATGGCAAATGTCCCTGTAGAACTGACAGTACAAAAGAATGTGGGCTGTGGTTTCTATAAAACCTGAATTATATATATGGTTTCATATCGGGATTTTCCTATATTTCTCTTCCAAAGCAGCTCTGGGGAAGCATTAAATTAGCTAGAGATTTTTCAAAAAAGGTAAAAGGTAAAGGAAGTCCCTGTGGATTTTACTCTACTAATCATTGCCGACTATAGGTGGCAGTGTTTATCTCCATTTCAAGGTCATTGAGCCAGCATTGTCCAAAGACATTTCAGCGATCATGTGGCCAACATGACATCATGGAGCGCTGTTACCTTCCCAGTGTAGTAGTACCTATTTATCTACTTGCATTTGCATGCTTTCAAACTGCTAGGTTGGCAGGAACTGGGACGAGGACCGAAGCTCATCCTATCAATTAGCTCTCAGGTCTCAAACCTGTGCTGCTGGTTTTCCAGCCAACAGGCCCAGCCTAGAGATATTTGGGGACTGTAATATGATATAAAAATGAACTTGGTTTAGATACTAAGATTCGGTATGGAATATAGCCAGGATATAGGTGAGTAAGCTGAGTGAGTAAGCTGAATCAGCACTTTGAGAGCTACAAACATGTGTTGTGACCAAAGCTGCCCGAAGTCACATAAAAGTGAGACATTATCTCGCTCTATAAATCGAATGAATCAATAAGCAAATCTTTTGTTCAGCACTGGGCAGGTTCAGATGAAGATCTCTCAGCCTCCTTCCCAGCCTCCTTAGCTGACATGCTTCAGACGTGATCAGAAAGCAGAGCTCACTGAGAGTTACAAAGACTTCAGTGTGGGCCATTACTCCCATGGACCTCTTCCCTTTGACTTCTACACTTTTCAAGCCTTGGATAATCAATGTATGTTCAAAGGCTCAGAAGTTGTGCCAGAGATTCTAGCTGGGAGGTTGAACTATCAGGTCTTTGCTCAATGGGAGTTTAGTTCTTGAGGGATCCTTGGTGGTCTCTGAGCTTGGTTGTTTCCTTGCAGATAACATCTGCAAGGAAACATCATCAGTGCTAGGTAACATCATCAGTGCTAGGACTGATGGTTTTTACTTAATCTAGGTAATGAAATGTCTGCAAGAAAACATCCAAGCTCAGAGAGCATCAATGACCCCTTACTTCAATCCTGAGCTACAAATATTCTTCTATATTAGTTTGCCTAGTCTTTATTTGTAGGCTTTATGGTCCAGTCCCTTCAGAACCAGCCTTACCTTATTTTCCTTTCCTTTCCTATAGGAAGCCATCCCATAGAAGCCATATCAGTTTTTCATTTTTCATGTGGAAAAACTCAAAACAATTACAGATGGAAAACAGCATCCAGTTCCCTAAATGAGGCAGGAAAATTATACAACAGAAGCTTATTCTGGAAACACATAATGCTTCTGCATCCAGTGATTGATTTAAAATCATTTAAGTCAATGCCATTAAGTCATTATGTAAAATCCATATCCTGGATACTTTAAATGCAGCAATTTGCACTTTTCAATTTTTAAAATAAGTGAATGCTTTTCACTCAGATCAGTGGTGGGATTCAAATATGTGAACAACCAGTTCTCTGTGTGGATGCCACTTCCAGAAGTCCATTCTGGGCCTGAGCAACAAAAAATTAGCTACTGGTTCTGCCGAAGTGGTGCGAACTGGCTGAATCCCACCACTGACTCAGATCCAGACTGTTCACTGTCAACATGCAATAATGTGAAATACAATAAGATAGTTGTGTGTCATTTTCTTCTATTTCCTTACCTTCTTTCTCCTTAAAATGTTTAGACGGGTCTTTCTATTGATTATCCAATAATTCTAAGCCACTATCAGGATCTCATACACCCCCATGCTCAGAGTGATGCTTTAGCATAGTTTGTTTTCCCCAGTTTTATAGTCAGTGATATTAAATCAGGAAGAAAGGAAGGCAATGGTGGTAACGCCACACATTATTCAGCAAGACAGCAAGAGGAAGAGAAAAAAAAAAAGAAAGCAGGAGAGAGAAAGGATGGCAGAATACTACCTACTGCTGCCCTAAGTAAGTCCCAAAGACATGATAACAGATATTAAGTTGTTTGCTATTTATCCCACGTGTTGCTCCTTGGGTCTTCTGGTGGAATTGCTGAAATAAGGACATCATTCATTTGCATCCCACTTGGTGCATCTTCCTTCCTCCTTTTCAGTTTTAGCGAGTTAAGCAAAGAATTATGTAATGGCATCTTTAGTGGACTTGACACCTCCAGCCTTGCCCAGCCAGCTCATAAATCCCTGAGATACGGGGTGAAAATTGGTTTCAATCCTGCAATAAAAGTTTATTACGAAGCAGCTTAAATGAAAAAGATTCCTCACTTTAGAGTTCAAATACAGCTTGCAGCAACTGATGCTGTGTTCATGACGATGGTTAGGATTTTCTTTACTTGTAGTGGCCAGGTGGGTGCGCCATGGAAATTTTCAGGAAATTATGGGGTTATATGTTCATATAAACAGAAATCTTTATGGGGGGTAAATTATGGAAAAGGGTACTTTTTGTAATTTTCTGGCCACACTCATATATATATATTAACATTGAGAAAGCCCTCTAATGGTGAAATCCAAATATTTAAAGGATGACATTAAATGTTTAAAAAGGGGGGAAAGAAGAACCAAAGACCTGCATGGCCAGCCTGACTAATATCTGGGAAGATTGTAGAGCAGATCATAAACTAGATAAATCTGTAAGGGCTTTGAAAATACAATAATACAGTAAACCAGGAAACCGCAGACCAACTTATCTCTATTTAATTAGATATGATATGAATAATACTGTGGCAATAGTGTATCCTGATGTTCATGAAGCATTTGACAAAGGTATCTCATGGCATTCCGATTAGCAAATTAGTTAAAAGTGTGGGCTGGATGGCATGACAACTACATAGATGCACAGCTGGCTTTAAATCTGCACTTCAGATGTGCTCATCAAGGTAGCTTGTCGAAGAAAAGTGAAGCATCAAATGAGGTGCCTCAAGGTTTAATCCTAGGCCTATTCTTCTTAACATTTTTAACAATGACTTGGATGAAGTGGAAGGAGGGCTGATTGTATTTGTGACTGACACAAAAATGGATCAAATAGCTAATATCCTAGGGGACAGAAATAAAAACAAACGAAGATAGGTTGGTGATCTAGACAGGTTATATAAATCAGCTGAAAGAGGTGAATTTTAAGAAAAATGCCAGGTCCTTCACTTAGGAAACTGGAAATTAAATGCCTAGAATTGGAATGGGTGACGCTTTTGGAAAGTAGTTAACTTCAACCTGATTATAAGTGTAATGTAACGGGGGGGGAGAGAAAATTTAAGCTCCATTATCAAAAGTATACTTTTCAGTGCATGGGAAGCCATAGTTCCTCTTTAGTCTGAGTTGGTCAGACGTAGCTCAAGTTCTGTGTCCAATACTCCAACTATACCTCAAGAAGAATTTGAAGGAACTGGAACAGATTCAGAGAAATTGATGTCCGTGAAGTGCTTAGCCTTGAGAAGAGAAGATTGAAAGAGGCTCTGATGGTATTTTTCAAATACATGGAAAATGCCACTCAGAAAAAAAATTCTCTATCAGTTCAAAAGGTAGGTCACAAAACAATGAATTTCAGATTCAAAATAAAAGCATCAAAAATGTTCTAATCTGGATTTGGCATTGAACAAAAGAAGACTATCAAGAATGAAGAGGAAGGTCTCAATATTCTTCAAGGAGGAACGTCAACATTTTTTAAAAAGAGAGAGAAATGTTTAAGGAAAAAGAGATTGAAGGCAGCCTGTAAGCGTGGAAATAAATGAAAATGAGCATGCCTTTTTTCAGAAGCAACCTAACAAGCATGCTCAGTGGCAATGGGGCCCTAAATGGTCTTCTGTAAGAGGCGAAAGAGAAGGAGAAAAGATAGAAGATCTTTCCTAAGTTTGTAATCTTCTAAATGTGAACTTCCACAGTCCCCAGCAATGGCTATCCTGGCAAGAGACCAGCGGGAATCATTTCCTACTGGGGAATCCCCATGATGCAGTGGATTGAGAAAATGTATCCTAAAAGGAGGCATGACATGTTGAATGAAACACTTAAAAAGAGCACTCCAAAGGGAAGGCTTTTGTTTCTAGAGAAGCTTGACAAGCCCTTGTCAATCTCTTGACAATAATTTCTAGTCAACAAAAATTAAAGGCATAAGGTGCTGGAAAATATCTATGGAGATTCTCAGTCATCCAAGTCTTGGTTGTCCCAAAAATGTTTTTTTTTCCTCAAAAGGCTACTGGACTTTGTTTTTCAAAAGTCCAGTTGCCTGTGCTTGAAAATAGTGTCAGTATGGCTTATAGCTGCCCCATTATTTTTAAGGATAAAAATAATAAAAATCAAATCAGCGTGGCAATATTTAGATTTGAAACTGGATGACATCCCATAGATATGAATTAGGTTATTGTTGTGCCCTGCAATCTTATCATTTTTACAGTTAGGGTAGCCAATCCTGTTGTAATTTACAGAGATTCTGGGCAGAACATGCCATTAGAAGAAAAGATCACCAAAATATGGAAATGCAACTTCGACAATAAATGAACTGGGCTTGTTTTGTGGCATGGCTATGTCTGCAGAAGCCCTGTTGATTGGATCCCAACTGATGGTTGCATCTCCTTTATTGTTCATCTTGTACATAAATAACAATAACAATAATGTTGGAAGGGGGCTTGGAGGTCATCTAGTCCAACCCCTTACTCAGGCAGGAAACCCTATACCATTTCGAACAAATGGTTGTCCAGTCTCTTCTTAAAAACTTCCAGTGTGGGAGCATTCACCGCTTCTGGAGGCAGGTTGTTCCACTGATTAATTGTTCTAACTGTCAGAAAATCTGCCAGCCTGGAGGATTTGAGAGAGAAAATGTGACTACCCAAACTCTTCTCTTAAAGTTTTCCCAGAACAATTGCAGTTCACCTGTTCACCTTTTAAATGGGGTAACTTTTTAACGTAATGAGAGCCACACAGCAGTCCAGATAGCATTCCAAATGGCTTTCCAGCAGCTCAGACAGGTGTAACTTACCCTCAGGGACAGCTCCAGATCCCATTGAAGTTAATGAGATTGACTTCAGCAAGTTCAAAGGAGGAATGCGATGTGGGGGAAAAGAACGGAGAGCACACTGGATTTTCAAATCAGAAATTGGGAAGCTTTCCGTTGCCTTAATCGCTAGTCTTTGCTTAAGTCCAGCTATTCTCATTACTTTCATGAGAGCAAAGATGTGTTGCAAATTGATTTGCAGAGCAAGCCAACAAACAGCCACCATAGTTTGATGCTGGGACACGTGCCCAGAAAAATGTAGGTTGAAATCCTCACCTTCTGACTTGCAGCTGTGCATCACAGGCCATCAAGTCAGAAGCCCAGTTGCTCCACTGATCTGTCACTGATGTAGGCTGGCTGAAAACAGAAGCCCATCAGCCTAAGCTATAACTGCTCTTTGGCTCTGGCAGAAATTACAGCAACATGTCCCTTATTCAGGTTTCTTCCTTGGCCATGCCTAAAATCGGCCAGCAGCTGGAGCACATGGGATGTCATCTACTCCCTTGGATTTATTATAACTCCTTTCCGCACTTTACTTCTTTTTACTGACTTTTTTAAATATAAGCAGCAGAAAAGCAACTGCTGGCTGTGAAGAACTAGATATAAGCATCTGTTAGGGAGAAAGCTTGAACAAAAGAAGTTGATTCCAATCAATTCTGGAGATGCCTGAATCAAAGATGGGCTCCATCAAAGCTGCCTAGATGAAACTCTGAACTTTTCTAAAACTTCCATAATGACTTATAATGGACGAATATAGAAACTACAACATTAGCATTTTTCTTTCATATGAATATGAGGAGGGCTTCAAACTGTGTAGACAATAGGAAAGTACAAGGAACCTTTCTCTTTCCTTTCCCAACTTCTTCCCTTCAGCTGAAGGCCAGCCATCCTTTTTTTAATTAAGGACATCTATAGGTCGACTTACAATCACAATTGAGCCCAAAATTTATGTTGCTAAGTGCCCTATTTTATGCTTTTTCTTGCCACAGTTATTAAGTGAATCACTACAGTTGTTAAGTTACGGTAGTAACACAATTGTTAAGCGAATCTGTCTTCCCCGTTGACTTTGCTTGTCAGAAGATCACAAAAGGCCATCACATGATCCCGGGACATTGCAACCATCATAAATGTGAATTGGTTGCCAAGTGTCCAAATTTTGATTGTTTGACTATAGGGATGCTGCAACGGTTGTAAATGTGAAATCACTTTTCAGTGCCGAGGTAACTTCAAACGTTACACTAAATCAATATTGCAAGTCGAGGTATCTGCACTACATCTCCTTAGCCATCTTGGCTGTCATTGAAAAACTAAGCAAGGTGGGGTTTGGTTAGTATTCAGAGATTTGATTCCCAGGAAATCACAGCACTGTAGATGAGACCTTCCTTGGAGAAGGCAATAGGAAATCCCTTCTCCCTAGTTGCTAGGAAAACTACATGGACAAAACTACATGGAAAACTACCACATAGTATGAGGAGTCAAGCTCAATTCAAGAAAGACTTAACGTTTTAATATTTTCAATAAAGCAAGTAAACACAACAGCACTCCTGATCAGGATTTGATTGAATACATACTGTAGGATTTGGGATTTAAACTTTGCCCAGTTTAAGACCTTCATATATTAATATGAAGGCTGGAAGAAAGTGAATGGATTTGTGTATGTATCTGTGTGCATGTGTGTTTGTGTGTGAGGGAAATTCTTATAGCATCCTAAGAAAAACCTAGGGAGGGAGGGCTAGATTGGATAGTGATGCCGATTCTTTTCCGGCTGTCTTAAATGAATCGTGATCATACTCTAGTGCTGAAACATCTCACCAAGAGGTCATAAGGAAAATATCCATTCAGATACCCCTTTGATGATCGTGCTGATTAAAATGTCTAAATCCCTTGTTAAAAATTTCAAAGGATTACACTTATATGTGTTAGCTGATTGAAATGACATGTTCTGCCTTGTGAATAAATGTGATATTAACAAAATTATTTCTGTGTTGCCTGAGTTATAATAGGTCATTTTGTCATGATTATTATGTCACCTGTTTCCAAGGATGAAAATATATTTAATGGCATAAATGAGGGATGGTTGAGTGGTTGAGTGGTTGGGTGGGTGGATAAACAGAGAGAAAGATACAAGTAAACCAACTTCTATAGGTGTAACGCCTAAACAGATGTTGAAAGGATAAATTGAGAATGAGACAGTTCTGTAAGGTTCCTATTCAGACTCATGATGGTGGAAATCTCATAATTAAAGGGGTTATCTTAAAGATTATTTCCTCTTATTTTTACAGAGAACAAATTTAACATTTTTATAGAAAAGTTTAATAACTCCTTGCCAATTGTATTCATCTATAACAAGCCATTTTATCCATACATTTGTTTCTGCAGTCTTTGCATTCTTCCATAAATCATTTTTCAATTGTTTATTTACTGAATCATCAGTGTAACAATTGTTTTATTTTTGTATCCCTAGTGCTTGCCCAAGATTTTTCTTTTCTTGGTAACCCTATTAATGATATAAATTCCTCCTCACACATGTCTCAGTAGAAAATTTTTAGTTCTCCCATAGTCAATCTGATATATTATTTAAGTTAAGTCAACTAAGTAACAAAGCAAACTGAATCTTTGTGCATCAGCTGGAAATTCATCTGTATTAAGCTTCTGAGTGACTGGACTCCTACCTTTTCAAAATGTTTGTCATCTGTCTTCCTAGTTCTGCAGGTTGGTGATATTTTTCAGGAATGCACTAACTCTCATATGAGTGACTTCTATTGTGGTCAGAATTATCAAACTGATTCCATGAGAGTAAAACATAAGCAAGAGGAGCTTTCAGCCTAATTGCATTTAGTTACAAGCCTAAAATGAAATGTCAATCCTCAGTATCCTTAATTTAAGAAAAAGGGATGGGGGTGGGTGGGTGTACTTGACTTTTAATGGCAAGCCATATATTCCTGCAGAAACAAATGTATGGATAAAATGGCTTGGCAGATGGAGCCAAGACCAAAATTATCTATTTATTTCATATCCATTTAATTAGGATTAAAGATAATTAATATGATTACTAATCA
>NW_015388563.1:10513-54895 GCF_001527695.2 Protobothrops mucrosquamatus
TCCCAGGCACTAATCACTAACAAGAGCAAGCTGATCTTCTCCTTGTAGTCTGCTGAGTAAAGAAGTTACTATTTGCCATGCGGACCAGCCATGGTCCCTACTACACTTATCAAAGGAATCACCATTTTCATTCTGACAGCATTCATATTTCATGTTGTTATCTGCAGAAAATGCATATCAAATAAAAGGGGAGGGGGCTCTTGTTATTCATGTAGCTAGCAGCTACAAATCAAATGAACAGAGTTAAGTGCACTTCAGGCACTTTATCATTAAAACTAATAAGCTTAAGAACATGAGCCGTTGTGCTAAATCAAGACCCTTTTGCTGAACTAGGTGAGAGCCCACTCAGTGTCCTTGAAATATAGTGGATGGTTCTGATAAAACATGTCACACATTTGCAATCATTTGCAATTACTTGCAATTATAAATGCTTATTTCATTTTCTCTACTTTGCATTTGATTAGGGAATGAAGAGAGTCATTTTTAAAAAAAATAAAATAAAAGGGTATATGTGAGCAATTCTTCCTTCCATAACTGAAAGGAACTATTGTATGCAACTAGATTTTAGGCTGATATGGTTATGTTACTCATCTGTATTTAATGTTAATTTGAAAGATGTACTGGGGGAAAACACTGTTGCAAAAGGAAGAGCAGAGATAGACTCAGCAGGTAATTTTATGTTAGTTAAAGAAAAGTAATGAATGAAAACGGAAATTAAATAATTTACATTTCATATCTGAAAACATTATAGTGATTAAAAGAGTCAAACTGTATAGATCACTGGAAAATATATATCTTTCAAAGTAATGCAAATAGCACCATCCTTTTAGTACAAAAATTCATTTCCTCAAAGATCATTAATGTCAGTGTAGCTACCCTGTCCAATTAGATTCTGCTAATGTATACTGATTTCTGTTGATTTAGGCATGGGTAGCACTGAGATAACTATATTAGTCCAGCAAAAGAGTTTTATAGTACCTTAAAGGCTAATTTATTACAATGTTAGTGCTAACCTGTTATCAAAGCATTTTCCACTGCACCTTTTTATATCTCCTACCCATTGCTTATATAGACGCCACTAATTGTGAAATGCAAGGTAGACTATTGTTTCTGATTACTTTTTACCTCTTTTTATCTGCCATGGTTGCTGTTGGGGAATTGCTGCTTTTCCCCCCAGAAAGATTACCATTTTACTCCATCTTCACATATGTACTAGTTGACTTGGGCAACAGCAATATTCAGCAGTTACTATTTTTTTTGCCCTAGTTTTTTTCCCTTGTCTAAGCAATAAGAACTCCAGAAATAGCACTACTGACTGTCTAAGAATCATTTGAATTTAAAAAAATTAGCAATGTATATCCCCTCCACAATACTTGCTTTATTTTCCAGAGTGCAAGCAGAATTTAGAGAGGTAAGATACTGTATGTTCCTATGGCAAATAGCATAAGTAATAAGCATTCAGAGTTTCAAGGAAATATCCCTGCACTATAATTTACCTACATTTCAACTCAAAAGAAAAAATAAATAAATTCCCTTTCTGGGCATTTGGCAATTAGCTGCTTTCAACTGTTTCTGTATCCTATCTTCAAGTGAATGTTCAATAGGTATTTCCTCCCTAAGAGTAGGACAATCATGAAATACTATGATTCCTTTGTCAAAATTGGCAAGCAGGGCATCTACTTCAGCACAGAGAATTAAAACAAGCCAGAGTATTTACTATTTTCAGGGGAAACTGCCTACTTAGAAATTGTCATGTTTGAAATAACAGTGAATATAGGTTCAGTGTTGTGTTTTTAGGCTTAATTAAGCTATCTTCTTGCAAAAGGATCCTAGGAAAGAACTGAGTACTGAAAGTTGGAAAATAAGGTATGGAAGACAGGCATATGTCTTGTTAGTATTTTTAGTAGCTACATTCACAGAGGAAATGCTTTGTTGTTTATGGATCCATAGGAAGAAAACAGGAAAAGCTTGTAGAAAAAGAATGTCAAGAGTCTATCGTTCATTCAGACTGTCCCACAGCATCAAGCTTTTATTCATTCATTGTTTTTGTCACTGTTCTTACTACCTATTGTCTTCCTTTGGCTTTGTTCTTACCATGTTCTCAGCACTGAGGAACTATCCAGAGATCCAGAGAAGATACCATAAGCATCTGATGGAACATAGTTCTATCTAGATCAACCATTCCCAATAGGGCAACCTTGAGATATGTTATCACCTGAAGATAGTTTTTTTGGACCCACTACTTAATAAGTGGATCACTCATGGGCTATCAAGGAAAAGGTGGCCTAATTCATTTTGTCAGTATTGACTAGAACCTTATCTAGGTAGCTCTTTCGGCTATGTTTACTTCATTTATCTTCACTGTTGGAGAACATTCCTGAGAATACTCTAGATAGACAAGAAAACAAACAGTTAGATCGTAGAACAAATTGATGCAGAGTTTTCAGTTAATAAATAAATAACCAGGCTCAAATTATAATATTTTGGACACATTATGTAAAGACTAGTTCTCTGGAGAAAGCTATAATGCTGGGAAATATAGAAACAATGATAAAGAGACAGCAACCATCAGCAAGGTAAATGGATACAATTACAGAAGTGATATATACACCTTTGGAAGATCTGAAGGACCAGTTTGGGGGATAAATCTTCCTGGAGAAAAGATGATCTATGCAGTCACTAACAGCTGACACTAATTTGATGATACATTATCAGTTGTATCAGTTACAGTTGGTATGCTATTATGCGTTATTTGTGGGCTACCTGTGTAAATAGTCTAGTAATTTTAGCCAATCTAGTTGAAAGAATCAAGCCGGCTGTATGTGAGAAGCTATTACATTGGTGTTTTTCATCTATGCTGCAGAAGATTTCATGGCCTGATTCAAAGAGCTATTAATTTTAAAATACTAGAGAAATCGGAGCCCAGTTACCTGAAAAATTATTCTGCCCTAAGAATGAGTCCTTGCTCAGAGGTCCCAACTTAATAAAGTGAGCTGAACAATTAGTGAGAAAAGAATCAATGAGGACAACCTTATTGTGGGCTGTCCTTCCTTTGAAAATATAAAATTCATTCTTGAGCAGTGATTTGGTCCACATAGTTTGGAAAGAAAGAATAAATCTGTTGCAATTGGGGGGGGAACCCTCATAATTAAACCTCATGATTTGAGAACATACCATGCAGTAAGATCTAATTTGCCATTCTTGAGCAAATGGACAGAGAGGCTTGATTTCTTATTACTAGATATGAAATAGAAATAATTGGCCACGTTAGCAGAAGACTGGGACTGGGACTGAATGCGGAGAGTGTGAATGTGCTGGTTTATCAAAAGTCACACACAAAAAAGGAGAAAAACTGCAACACAGTATCCCTGCCAAAATATTACAGACAGTCTAGAAAAATATCATGATTGATGTACTGAAAGCCACTGACAGTTCAAGGAGCATGAAGATGGATGCACTACTTCCATCCCAATTCTGCCACAGGTCAACAAGTCCAATCAATGCTACCTTTGTACTGAAACCCAGTGGAGCCCCAGTGAAACAGATCTTGACAACCTTTGAAGATTTCTGGAACTGAAGCTCAACTATTTTCTTCACAACATTCCCTAAAAAGAGAAGTTTCAAACTGGCAGAAAATTGTCCAGGATTGGTGAGTTCAGTGACAACTTCTTATGAGGAGATCATACTTGGCTGATTTTCAAATAGTTTGCATGATGGTGAAGCAGGACAATCTGGACAGAAAGTTGGCATTAAAACAAAACAAATAGTTGAAGCTTCTACACCTTACTGCAATTTTAAATGTATACTGCTAAGAAAGCTAATAATGTTTTTACTTGCTGTTTAAAAAGCCCCCAAACCCATATAGTCTTATGGGTTGAGGTGGGTGCTGATGTTGTCAGACTTCACACCATACTCAGGCATAAATCTCAGGACTCCATAAATTCAACTCCGCCTTCATTAACTAACTAACAATAGAAACTTCACAGCTTCCATATGCTAGATAAGTTGCTTTATTGCAGGTAGGAAACAAATCATACATACATAGAAGATCTCCCTGCTGCAGAAAATTGGGCATCAAATCCAATATATTGTATCTTGGGTTTGGATTTTTTATAATTATTTTGATTTGGGTTTTTATTACTCTTTTTTTTCTTTTAATATTGTATTTCACTCAGATCTGCTGATAGAGTGTGACTGGGTCAGGCTGTAAAGGCAATCAATGCTCCTGTCCTTTCAAATTAGTGGACTTCGGCTGTTTTTCCCTAGCTTGAACATTAGACACATTTGCTTCAAGTGTATGGAACAACTCTGTCTGGCCTGAAATTTTCAGCCTCACCAGATTCAGACTTTGGAAGATATTGGACAAGAAGAGGCAAAATAGTCTATGTAAGTCTGGTGATTGCACATCTAACATTAATCTTATTACATTTTTATTGCAGGATCCAATATGGGTTGGTCACTGGGACCAAAGGTTTAGTCTTTCAAGCTTTCAGATTCATGCTGGAGCCCATCCTCAGGGAACTTTGCTCTACCGGAATGCGTGCTTCGGGCTATTCTATACATAGTATTTATGTGGAGCCTGTTTGGGTGTGGCTTATTATTGGTTGATTGGGACGTTGGCTGTTGTTTCCCTGTGCTACTAAGTCCTTGGCTCCAAGGGGCCCATTTCCCAGGCTTCAATCACTTCCCTGGCTGCTTTTGTACCTGCTCAGCCAACAATCTTAGTAGTTGCAAAATTGAATGTATGTCTTTGCTCACTGCAATGTGAGGCTACCAATGAGTTTGGGTCTCCTCGTCTGATCACTCTCTTGTGTTCATGCAATCTGGCGATTAGCTTCCTTGCTGTCTGTCCTACATAGTAACAAGGACAATCCATGCAGGGGATCTAATAGATTACATTAGAAGTATCTCCCATCTCCAAGCAATCATTACAATGCATGATTTGTCCTCATATGGTAACCTCTGGGCAGGGTGCACTTACAAATCTCAGAAGCTGTGTTCTGCTGCTTCCAAAATGCTGGGACACATATATTTGCCTATATTTTTAATGTTGTTGGAGATAGTGTTTAGATTTTTGAAATCCATCTTCATTCGTGTTCTCTTTACTCCATCACATTCTCCTTTTTTTATAGTTACTGCCCTCCTTTCTTAAGATATTTTAATGGTCACTCTATTTTAGATGGAGACCTACAACTGTTCACAAATGGGCTTGCATTTGGCAATTCCACTGGGATTCTGCACTACCTGGAAGCAGAGAGAGCTACGTGTGCTTTTTACAAATTTGGCCCATAGAACAGTGGATAATCTGCTGACAGATCTTTCTTCAGTTACCCATCACCTAGAAACATCCACCTACAGTTTTCTCTCAAAAGAGCTTTTTCTGCTTTATGAAAGAACAAGAATTATATACAACGCAGATAATGCAATATAAAAATTAGAAAAAATCTTAGAAATGTGTACCAGGAAGTTGACCAAATTAGTCTGAGGTCTTCTTCCCTGCTCCTCTATTGGGAGGAAAACCAACTCTGAATTAAATATTGGCAAACAGCACACTTGGAGAACCCTTCCTGCAAGTCAGGCGTATATTTAGCTTTCTAAAATGGTATTAAAATTCTTTGGACTATTGCAGCTTCAACTATTGCAGCAAAATGCAGCTGCCTGAATATTGCCAGAAGCATGGGTTCAGTCTGATCAATACAATGGACCAGATGTACTTGTTGTTATCTCAAGTCAGCTTTTCCAGTCTTAGAAAAGTTGAACCCAGTTTGTTGAAGAATCATCTTCACCCATATATGCCCATCTTTGAAAAGAAAGCAGCTAGGAAGCAATAAGGAGTAAACTCTTCCATATCTGCAAGATGCAGTGTTCAAGTATTAAAGAAGCTCCACTTTAAGAAGCTTTTTGTAGAAGGCTTTTTAAAATAGGTTTGTTCTTGCTGTCTCTTTCTCAATTTTAGAGGTCCCTGTAAGCTGAAATGGTTTTCACCGATTTTTCTGAAGGTTTTGGTTTTCCTGTGTTCGCCTCTCAGTGGCTTTTATTAGCTGTTACTGTTTTATTATTGTGAATTGAATTTATTATTCAATCTATTAAGCCACCTTGAGAAGGTGTTTCTGTTAGAAGCAGTGGACAAATTTTAAGATAAAATTTTATATATAGAGAGAGAGACAAACCTACATGCAAGTAAACCTTTATTGAATGCTCTTCTAAAATGTTCCAGGCACTGATAAGCACTTTCATTGTTTTTCATTACTGCTAGTGTTTTCAACAAAACGGGCAAGATAGGGGGTTGAATCTCTTTAACTAAAATCATTCAAAGTGTTGCACCGTGGTAGAATAATGTTTAGTGCATTCCTATTAACCCATTTGGAATATAAAAAGCAAAGCATCAAAAGTACTGTACTTCAACAAGAAAAGAAATCACACTTAAAGTTAGACAAGTAAGTTTTGATCATACACATTTAGCTCAGACATACTCTTTTACATACTTCCATAGATTAACGGCAACCCTTTCCATGCTCAGAATTCTGTGCTGGCAATTTTGCTTAAGGAAGCAAGGATATAGTGATTCATCCTTGCAATGTTTGGCTAACCCACTTCTTTTGAAACATAAGCTTGTATGGAAAAAAAAGGTCTCTAATCATGGAAAGGGCAGTCCAAATACCCGCTAATGAAAGACCGGTTTTCTAATTTCTCCCTGATTGCCATAGCTCCAGAGGATCCTCCAGGGTCTAATATGGGAGTCTGTAGCAACCATAGGGAGGAGATGTTGGACCAAGGACTGTGGTTAACAGTGTGAAGAGGGATGACAAGCATGCTGGCTGGGAATCCTGGGAGTTGAAGTCCATACCTCTTAAAGTTCCCGAGGTGGAAAAACACTGATCTAAAGCACTCTCTGATATCAGCCCTCCATCCAAGCGTGTTTACTTGATAACCCTAATTTTTACCGTTCCCAGGGGCAGAAGAAGTAGGAGCACAGGATGGGTCTACGACTTTGCAGAAATGATCTATTACTTTTCCCTTTAATCCAGTGGTTCTCAACCTGTGGGTCGGGACCCCATTTGGGGTCGATCGACCATTTCACGGGGTTGCCAAGAAAGGCTGTCCGCCATTTTTTTGTCTGCCATTTTTTCCACCTTTTCCGGCGGGTGCCTTACCTCCCTTGGGCTGGGCCAGCTGGTGGTTGGCCTGCTCCGTCTCTGCCGCTTGCCAGCTACACCTCGGCCGGCGCAGGGGGCGGAACCATGCATGCGCGGCGCTCCCGGGCAGGGAAAGTCCTCGACTTACAACCGGTTGGGTAGTCCTCGACTTACGACTGGTTTAGTCCTCGACTTATGACCGGTTTAGTCCTGAACTTACGACCGGTTGGGGTCACGGCATTAAAAAGGTTGAGAACCACTGCTTTAATCACATGATGGCCAAGTCCATCTATTTCACCATCCTGGAAAATGATTCAACATTTTAGTTAATATTGGAACTCTGTGTGTGTGTGTGTGTGTGTGTGTGTGTGTGTGTGTGTGTGTGTGTGTGTGTGTGTGTGTGTTTCTATACATGCATGTGCATGCTTAAATCTTTTGTATATGTGCCTGAGCATTTGTTTTATATTTTGTGGTTCTGGTTCACTTGGGACTAGGATAGCTAAGACTGCTTGATGCAGCACTGAAGAATCCTCATCAGATGAATTGCCCGGCTGATTGGCAATGCTGCCAGCAATGGTGAGTCACCCATGTCTTTCTCGGCAAAGCATTCCTCAAAATTTTCACCCTGGGAATTGAATTTTTTATAACAAAAGATTATAAACCTCTTTATGATTTCAGATTTTCTACAAAACAAATCAAGTCCCTGGGGAAGAAATGGGATTGCAGGACTTCCTGAAGGGAAACTGAAAAGGGTTTGAAAAAGTAACGCTGCTGGCTTAGGGAAAGAGTAGTTTTGAATAAACAGCATCTACTAAATGAAATTTTAGCACCCTTTTTCTTGGCTTCTTCCTAATTTTCTCCATAGCAAAAAAGACTTGCCAGATATGCTCCAGGTTTGTAATGAAACTAACCCAAAGCAGATTTCCAAACACATTTACTGGTAAATGTTGTTTGCTTTCTTAGTAAATTCTCATTTTTGTACTCATTTATCTTCCCCGTTATCACAGAAAGCTAAGACTTGCTAGATAATGGTCTTTTTAAATTAAATATCTCTTTGTTATATAAAGGTTAGGTAATAAAAACAAATCTATAGTGAAAAAAGCAAGAGCATAATAAGGGTTCCAATAGCTTTTTTTTTTTTTTAATTCTCCTAAAGTTGCTTTTGAAAAAGTCCACAATCAGAATGCATATATTAGCAATATCTCGCAACTGGATTAAGAAGCATATTGCTTCTAATACTATTAGTGGCTTGAAATGCTGAAATTGTGTTAATGATCACTAATAGCCTTGAACCCCACAATGTGATCAGACCCCTATGAAAATTCACTTTGGGAAAATTTACCCAAATGGAAAATTAACAGTGGACTCACTGGAGAAGGGCCTAATGCTGGGAAAGATTGAGGGCAATAGAAGAAGGGGGCGGCAGAGAATGAGGTGCCTGGATGGAGTCACCGAAGTAGTAGGCGTGAGTTTAAATGGACTCCAGAAGATGGTAGAGGACAGGAAGGCCTGGAAGAACATTGTCCATGGGGTCGCGATGGGTCGGACACGACTTCGCAACTAACAACAACAACAATTCTAAAATACCAGGAGGCACACTACGAAGTGCAGCTATCTGGGATAGGGAAACCATAGCATTTTGCAGCCATAACATAGACTGAAAATAATGCACAGATGGGCTCCTGCCTTGATTCTTCTTGAACCCAAATATAGCTAGACCAGCTAGATTTTCAGTTGAGAAGGAAGGTATGAATAGATAAAAGGGCATGAACTTGTTGTATATGAAAGAATAAGTGAGTAGGTAACACTTTTCATATAGAAAGTGAACAATGCAGGTTGCAAGATTGCCTTTGTTTTTGTTTTGTATATATTTTGTATATATTTTTCAGTATATAAGAACAAGGACCCTCTAGAATTAACATTAACAACTTGAAAAACTGCAGTGTGTCTCGTTTAAAAATGCAGTCTGAGTAGGGGGTTGAACTAGAAGACCTCCAAGGTCCCTTCCAACTGTTATTCTATTCTATTCTTTTTCTATGGTATAGTTCAGGAGTGGCAAACTGCTGGCCCATGGGCCAGTTTCCTCATACCGAAGCCGTGCCCACACCATTGCCAGCAATGCAAAAAGAGTCGCGATACATCGTGACACATCACATGATGTGGTGAGTTTGACACCCGTGGTATAGCTTATGCTTCAATGGAAATAAAATACACTACATTACATCTATCATCATCCATCCAACTATCTATCCATCCATCTATCTATCTATCATTAAGAAGATGGTTTTCAGCAATATTCTGTTTGTGTCACATATACCAATAATATCAATTTGACTTCCTAATTAATCCAGAGATTGTCCAATGATTAGCCTATCTACTCCCTTTTCCATTGTCAACAGCAGTTACCAATCAGATGTCTCTGAATATACACAAGCAGGACATGAAGTTTATGCAGCATTTAATATTTAATGGCAGTTTCTCTTTAGGGAGATCCCATTTAACAGCTACCAACTGTTGTTTCTTTATTCCACAGTCAAAAGCTGGGCACAAAATATTCACTGTATCTATAATACTGTGATCTAAACCCAGGTTTTTGTTTTCTTTCCAGTCCTTTCAATGTCTTAATTAATGACACATACATGAGCTATTAATTAGACTAGAATCATCTATTAATAGATTAATAGAGTTTAGGTGGAGTTTAGAATTTGGCCTTCGAAGGGCATTTATATAGAAGTCAGATTTTATTTTCCTAGTAATACTTGAAATTGCCAACTTAATATTCACCATCCACAAAATCAGGGGTTTGTCTATTCAACTTACAATTTATAAAAAAAATAAAGTTGAAATGGGAAACAATTCGAAATCATTCTGAAGACTGCTGACATCATTACTGCCAAATCACCTCTTCCTACATGTCTTCAACAGATATGGTTTTTGTAAAGAAACATTAAGAGGAAGCCTTTCCTCGCTGGTGTATATTCACCATGATGAAAGGCATATCAGCTAAAGCAACCTTCTCTCAGGAGGTAGTAGAGTTCCATTCTTACATCAAATCACATTCTATTTACGAAAAAAATAGTTTCCCTTGATAATTTTTGCCATGCCAAAAAGGAACAACTCTTTCCCACAGTTTCATATTTCTATATACTTCTTATACAGCCATTATTATTTTTTCCTAATTTTGATAATAATAATAATAATAATAATAATAATAATAATAATAATAATAATAATAATAATAATAATAATAATAATAATAATAATAATAATAATAATAATAATAATAATAATAATAAAAAAATAATGTTGGAAGGGACCTTGGAGGTCATCTAGTCCAACCCCCTGCTCAGGCAGGAAGCCCTATACCATTTCAGACAAATGGCTGTCCAGTCTCTTCTTAAAAACTTCCAGTGTTGGAGCATTCACCGCTTCTGAAGGCAGGTTGTTCCACTGGTTAATTGTTCTAACTCAGTGGTTCTCAACCTGTGGGTCGGGACCCCATTTGGGGTCGATCGACCATTTCATGGGGGTCGCCAAGCAAGGCTGCCTGCCATTTTTTTTGTCCACCATTTTTTTCCCCTTTTCCAGCGGGTGCCTTACCTCCCTTGGGCTGGGCCAGCTGGTGGTCGGCCTGCTCCATCTCTGCCGCTTGCCAGATACGCCTCGGCCGATGCAGGGGGCGGAACCACACATGTGCGGCGCTCCCGGGCAGGGAAAGTCCTCGACTTACGACCGGTTGGGTAGTCCTCGACTTATGACCGGTTTAGTCCTTGACTTACGACCGGTTTAGTCCTCGACTTACGACCGGTTGGGGTCGCGGCATTAAAAAGGTTGAGAACCACTGTTCTAACTGTCAGGAAGTTTCTCCTTAGTTCTAGGTTGCTTCTCTCCTTGATTAGTTTCCACCCGTTGCTTCTTGTCCTGCCTTCAGGCGCCTTGGAGAATAGCTTGACTCCCTCTTCTTTGTGGCAGCCCCTGAGATATTGGAACACTGCTATCATGTCCCTCCTCGTCCTTCTCTTTGTTAAACTAGACATACCCAATTCCAGCAGCCGTTCCTTATATGCTTTAGCCTCCAGTCCCCTAATCATCTTTGTTGCTCTTCTCTGTACTCTTTCTAGAGTCTCAACTTCTTTTTTACATCGTGGTGACCAAAACTGGATGCAGTATTCCAAGTGTGGCCTTACCAAGGCATTGTAAAGTGGTATTAATACTTCACGTGATCTTGATTCTATCCCTCTGTTAATGCAGCCTAGCACTGTGTTGGCCTTTTCGGCAGCTGCAGCACACTGCTGGCTCATATTTAAGTGATTGTCCACTAGGACTCTGAGGTCCCTCTCACAGTTACTACTATTGAGCAAGGTACCCCCTATACTTACTTACTTGATTGTTTTATCCTGCCTTAATACTGCATGAAATGTAGTAAATAAATATAAAGTAATAAAGGAACTCAAGGCAATGAGCATACATAGTATTCCTTCCTCCTCTTATATCTATGGAGATTCTCAGTCATCCAGGTCATGGTTGTCCCAAAGGTGCTTTTTTTTCAGGAGGCAACTGGAATTTCTTCTTTTTCTTTGAACACATTTTGCTTCTTAGCCAAGCTGAAGAAGTGAAACATCTTCAAAGAAAAACAAGAAAGTCCAGTTGCCTCATGGAAAAAGCACATTTGAGACTTCCTCCTCTTATTTTTTCCCACAACAACAACAATCCTGTTGGGCTGAGACAGAGTGACTGCCCAAATTCATTCCTCTTAGCATCAATGTGAGCAAATAATTGGCCCTAAATTATCCCCATTCATATTATTTTTGCAAATAGATGAATAGATGCTCTTCCATGAATTACAGCTACCAGAGACTCAAAGTCCCATTATACAGTATAAAAAATAATTACTTAGTTTGGACTACAAAAAAAAACACTCTGTACCCATCAAATAGATGTATGATTTCTTATTTAAAAAATAATAATCACATGACTTGGATCTCGTATTAAATAAAGGTCAGCAATGGCTTCTGGAAAAAAGCATAAAGAACTTATTTTTTTCAATTCCAAAGAATGAAAGCAGATTTTACATTCAAGGCAGGGTTTGTCAGCAAAACACTTTGTGAAGTGTACCACTGGAGCAAATTCAATGGATTCTGAGGCCGGACAAGAAGCAATGGAAACTAATCAAGGAGAGAAGCAACCTAGAACTGAGAAGAAATTTACTGACAGTTAGAACAGTTAATCAGTGGAACAACCTGCCTCCAGAACTTGTAAATGCACCAACCCTGGAAGTTTTTAAGAAGAGATTGGACAACCATTTGTCTGAAATGGCATAGGGTTTCCTGCCTAAGCAAGGGGTTGGTCTAGAAGACCTCCAAGGTCCCTTCCAATTCTATTCTATTCTATTCCATTCCATTCCATTCCATTGGATCATACCCAGTATTGATTGCCATCTTGAGAAAACCATAACTGAGATGAAGCAAACAATGAATCTCCCCCTTTAGGTTCTGTTTTGTCTTGTGTACCACTTTACACTTTGTGGTTTTTGTTTTAACACATTGCCAGATCAGTTGCAACCAGATGGTTGCAGTGTGCATGACATAATAAAGCAGTAGCTCTAGGCCTCACTTGATCACTCTTGCCATTTGGAGAGAAAAAGCACAACTTCTAATGCATTCTGTCCTACTTATATAGCTCAGAGTATGCTGCTGATTAGTTCTTTACTGCAGCCAGATAGCATACCCAAAGAAAATACTTTGCAAAACCATGCCAAAGGAATGCACTTGGAGAGAGATGGTTATTTGTTGGTTTCTTTAGGAACAGTTTTTGTCAATAAAATAAGCAGATGTGTCCAAAAAAAAGTGCAACTTGTCCTTGCCTTTGCCCTGAATTTAATATACTTTGTGCAGCAGTTCAGCACAGAGATTCTACCTTCCCCCTCCCTAAATAAAATAAAATGATTAAGAGTATGGAGAGAACAATTAGATCAGTGAAATAGTACTTAGGCTGATCACTTATTTCCCTCTGTGTTTTTCCCGTATTTAAATCTCCATGAACTTCCTCTTTGTATAGATAAACTGATAAGCTCAGCTCTTCCTCAAATGCTCTGTACTGGTTTAAGGTCCCGGTGATTGTTTTTAACTTAGGAATCTCAGTAATATAAGTTCTTTATGTTACATCTAATTTAGCCTTCTTTATCCCCTTGGCTCTATTGGTGCTCTTAAAAGAAACCACTACAAAAGTTTCATTTTGAACATCTTTGAAGTAAATAGGAATGATCCTGGAACAGGATGTTGTTTATATGCATGTATCGTTGATTTCACTAAACTCTGTGCAAGACATTTCCCTAGTAGTTTACACACAGCATAGCCATTACTACCTAGAAAATCACTAACTCAACCTAATGCTATATTTTTTCTGGAGAAAATTTACTTGATGGCACATAATAATCATCAATCAATGATAATTAAAGTATCAATATCTTTATCGAGAGAGGGGGAGGGGAGAGGGAGGGAGAGAGAAGATAAATGAAAGAGAGAGAGATTAGGAAGGAAAGAGAGAGAGAGAGAGAGAGAGAGAGAGAGAGAGAGAGAGAGAGAGAGAGAGAGAGAGAGAGAGAGAGAGAGAGAGAGATGAGCTTACATTTAGAAAAAAAGATCACATTGAGTCTTGTCAAAATATGGCATTATATCATTTTCATTACTCCCAAATGCCAAACACAAAAGGCAGGATTTAGACTGTGACGGGTACAGCACTGCAACCATATAACTTTTACATAAGAATAATCTGTATATTTGTGCATTGTTAAAGAGGGAGGAGGAATATAATCATTTTATTAGACCAAATTGGAAATCCCAGATATGGTTTTAGTCCAATGAAGCATGGATTGTAAATAACTGGAATATCAACCTGATCCTGGTTAGTAACATAGCTTGTCTATTGCTACTTGAAAGAGAATAACTAGCCTCTCATTATTTTGTTCAGTTTAGTTTCTCCCTTCATGCAGAAGTTATAACAAAGTTCTATGTGAGTGGAGAACTATTGTGGCAGGATAAATCTATAAATTGATTACCTATTAATATGCATCTTGCACCTACAAAATAAGTTCCAAATGGAATTAATTACTAAGTCTTCAATACATTAGTAATTGTATTGAATATACCTATCTTAGTCACGTTGTGCAGATATAGCATATATAAGTCAGTGAGATTCAGCGTCTAGTGATCCCATTTGCACTCAGAAGCTAAGCAGAGATGGGCCCAGATAGCACTTGGATGGGTGACATCCACTCAATAGCACAACTGTAATCTATTCTGGAAGAAGGCAATGGCAAACCATTCTCATTTTATTGCCTAGCATGCTGCAAGTCAGGGAAGGGAAGAACTAGATACTTTTGGTGCTTAATATGCAACAGGCTTCTTTATTAAAATCTGGAGAAGATCTCCATCATTTGGTTTTATTCAAATGAACCGTGGTCATTAGTAGTCAGGGGCAACGTTTTGTCATCTTCTTATGTCAGGAAAACTACATGAAGAGAAAGACCTAAATTCCTTTGTGTTTTGTTTTTTGCAAAATCCAAGACAGCAACATCTTGTGGCTGACTTCGGAGTAAGTAAACAACTGTACAGAAAAGGCTGAAATCTGACAAAGAGAAAGCTAATGAGAGGGTTGTTGCTCACCTGCTGGCCAAGATCTGACGCTGTCGCGGAGTAGATCGGCTGAAAAAGAGTTCCGTCCCACCACCAGAGGCTCCTCCTTTCTCCAGACTTATCCCAGTCAACTTGCGCACGTGTGCGCGGCTATCCAAGCCAGCTGTGTGAGCGCACGTGTGTGCGCGCGAGCACATCTGAAGGGGCTCCAGTGGGTTTGTTTCTGCGAGACTTTCTTTCCACACTTCTTTCTCTCTCTCCTTTCTCCCCTCCCTCGACCTCTTTCTTCCCTCGGCGCTCGATGGGGGGAATGCGGTGGAAGCCGCAGGAGGAGGCAACGTTTCCCCAAGGCTTCAGCTTCAAGGTGCGACGGGTCCTTTGCTTCTCTCTCAGTCGCGTCAGGCAACTGCAAGGATCCCGTCCTCCTTCGGAAACTGGCTAAAGAGAGAGCATTGGATGGGACTCCTGCCTTGGGCGGCTTCCTCGACCAGAAGAGCGGCTTCGCACTTGACTAGGTGGTCAGAACCAGGGACAGCTCCCGGCGCCCATTCTTCCCGCGCCTGCATCTTGCGTTCTGACTCCAGGCGCCGGCTAGCCCGACGGAGATTAAGGGGAGTGAAGGTCGGGCACGATTATGGAAGCGGACAGCTGGAACCAGAGCGAGCTCAACAGCACCCAGCTGTTTTGCGGCGGACCCAACGGAACTCTTGGGGGACGAGGAGGCAGTTTATGTTCTGGGGTCAGCCCTTCCATGATCACAGCCATAGTGATCATGGCCCTCTATTCCGTCGTATGTGTGGTGGGGCTCTTTGGGAACTTCTTGGTCATGTATGTCATCATCAGGTAAGAAGACCTGGGGGGAGGGGGAGGAGCTGCTCGAATGGGGGGGGCAGCCAAAGGGTTGCTGAAACAAGGTAGGCAGGGAGGGAGGCTTGGAAATTTTGTGAGGATGATGATGATAATGATGATGATGATGATGACCAAAGTCAAGGAAACGGTTCTGTAGTTGGTTCTATTGGATATGGACAAGCTAAGTGACAGAGAAAAAGATGTGTGGTTCTTCTCTTGCTAAAACTCCAAAGGCTTTTTTTTGGGGGGGGGGGTAATGCTCTCTCCAGAAAGAAATTATCCAGTGGTTCTTCCCATAATCTTCCCCCACAAAAGCAAGCTAGATGCATTTGGATGAGATCCTACTAAAAAACATATCTATGAGTCTCCATAGTATTGTTACATGTTTTTGGTACAGAGGACACACGATTGCCCCTGATTTCAATCCCAGAGGATTGATATAGTATCTCCATCCTGGCAAATACAAAAATATCTATTTGATTGTCAAATAAGTGCATTAAAGGTTTAAAGACCCAAAGACATTTTGAAATCAGCAGCAGTTCTTTTAGGATAATTCTTAAAAAAATAATTTCTGGTTATGTTGTAGAAAGAACATGTGCATTTGTTAGGAAGTAAGAGACTGAAAACCTTTGCTCAGGGTAACTAGAAAAAAAAGTGTGTGCTTTGGGCTGAAAAAAGTATGCCATTTGGAATGATCATTTGTGAAGCATAAACATTCAAGGCAAGCAAAAAGTTATTTCATGTTAATAAAGTTGTTTATGTGCCTGAGATAATGTAAAAAAAAAGTTAAAATGGGTACCTCAGACTATTTCTGCAATCAAAACCCAAATCAAATATAATGAAATAGAGTAGAGGAGGTATACAAGGAAGTGAAATATGTCCGAGAGGCATTGGAATCCATAGATATGAATTGCAGTGCAGTTTCAACAACCAGTTCCAACAAATCAGATGTTTGGTTTCCTATTTATTTCCTCAACTGAACGTTGTGCCCCAAATCCCTTTCTTATGTATTATTTAGGAAATTCCACTAAATTCATTTTCCCAGCAAAAGTATTCCTCCAGAGAAACGGCAAACCGGTCTTCTTCCACAAAAATAATTACATCCATTGGAAGTTTCTGTAGTGGAATCTGCCTCATATTTAAGGATATTGGCTATCTGTTCTTAATGAAAGGAACCATGTTCTTTTTTTTATGTGTTTAATAGGTGTTTGGTGTTAAATTAGATTTGTTTAAGGAAGGCCAAGTAGAGAAAAACACTCAAATTTACTTCTAGCATTCCACAAATGTTTCAGAGAAATGAGTTACAGTCAATATCTATGAGAACACAGCACCATCTATTGAAATGATGGATAACAACAGGTGGAAACTGTTGCTTCTGGGAACCAAGTTGGTGGGGGAGGGGAAGAGTTCTTTGCCTTAAGAAAAGAAATAGAGGGGAAAGGGGGATGTTTACGGTCCTTTAGCCACCCAACATTTATCCCTACTTCTTTTTTTCCTAGACAAAAATCTTTCTATCTTTCTCATCTTTGTTTAAAGATGGGTATTCAGTCATATTTAAATGCAACACATAACAACAGATTAAATACTGAGAGATGAGAGTCCTTGCCATTCCTTAGAATACTAGAAGCTGGCACTTCCCAGCCTGGTGCTAGCTATTTTATTCCTTATCTTCACTGCCAGCAGGGCCATGTTGGCTGGCAAAAAGCTATGCTTAATGCATATAGATAGCATCATCTGAAGGCATAAGTAGCACATCCACACCATTCTTTTCTATGTCATCAATTTTCTTTTTTTCTCTCTTCACTTGTTGCTGAATATTTTGAAGCTACTGAGCAGACTTTGTTTCCCTCTGACTAAATGTCTCCCCCTGCTTTTGCTCTGCTTGGAACAGGAACAGGAAACAATTGGAGATATTTTTCGATTGCAATTCCTATCGTGCCTCACCATTAAGCAGGCTGGTGGGAGTTCAGGTTCAGTAATTGAATGAGCCCACATTGCTCTTCCTTGCCTTAGATGGCTTGGGATTTCCTCAATAGGTCCACAATGGCTGCAGAACTGTTGACACACTCTCCTTTTGCAGTTTGATTACTAGATTAATGAGCCTTCGGATGATCGTACAGGATTCTCAATGATGCCTTGCAGTAATTAAGCTCGTAGTTGATAGTGCAATAAAAGAAGTGATTTATAGAATTATTGCAGGCCTGTTTCTTTCCCTCCTTACATAAGATAAATGTTTTAAAAATTTGTTCTAGGGTACCTGAGTTATCCCAGCATTAGGCCCTTCTCCAGTGAGTCCTTCCTTCTCATTAGGTGGCCAAAGTATTTGAGTTGCAATAGAAGAAGGGGACGACAGAGAATGAGGTGGCTGGATGGAGTCACTGAAGCAGTAGGCGTGAACTTAAATGGACTCCAGAAGATGGTAGAGAACAGGAAGACCTGGAGGAACATTGTCCATGGGGTTGCGATGGGTCGGACACGACTTCGCAATTAACAACAACAACAACAACCTGAGTTATCCAGGTTCAGTTCTCCACTAAAGAATGGAGTTCCCATCTAGACCTCGTTTCCTTTCACTCTTGCCCACTGATAGAGGATTTTTGAGGATACAGTGGAGTTCTTTGGAGGCAGGGTGGGGAAAAGTGAATAAAAAGATAAATAAATAATTGTGAATTTCCTAACATAGGATCTTTTTTCAGACATAAAGGCATAAAACTGAGGGATTTAATCTTATGTCCACTCCCTTTTCTGACACTGATGCAAAATTCGTCTGTGAGACAATCATGATCATGGCTATGTCTATGGAGATTCTCAGTCATTCGGGTCATAGTTAGCCCAAAGATGCCTTTTTCACGAGGCAAAAACAACTGTCTTGTTTTTCTTTGAAGACATTTCACTTCCCATCCAAGAAGCTTCTCCATTCCCCACCATCCAGTCAGAGCTGAAGAAGCGTCTCGGATGAGACGTGAAACACCTTCAAAGAAAAACAAGAAAGTCCAGTTGCCTCGTGAGAAAAAGCATCTTTGGGATGATCATGGCATCTTGCATGGTTGGCAAGAAGGGAACACCAATTCTCTAAAATAAATAAGTAGATGGTAAACTTCCACTAGTTAATATTTCCAGTTTCATAATCTATATACTTCATAGGACACCATTTTCATTTCTGATTAAATCAGGCACTCACAACAGGGAGCAATTAGAATGTCGGCTAGAGATTTGATAGCTCTCCCAGGGGATGCAATTACAGCCTTTAATGTTCATTGACTGTTGTGAATGTGTGCTTTACAGACCTTTAAACTATCAGTCAGAAGTGGTTTCAAATGTAGGTTGATGTGTTAAAGGAACAGGCAATTTTAGAAGTATTTGGAAAAGAGTAATATTGCGCGCAATTAGTCGTTATAAAGCAAGTAGGTCTGGAATGGAATGGATACCAAAAAAATCATCTGGAAAAATATTTCAGAAATATAAGTTGAATATTGATGTGGCATGCTCAGAAGTACTTTTTAAATAAGTTTTGGTATTTAAATGACATGTGACATTGAAAAGGAGATAGCTTTCTTCAATTAAAAAATCAATGAGAAATCACCACCCTGTACAGCACAGAGATAGGACTGTTTAATGTTTCCCCTTTCTTTGCCATTGCTACCGTTTGCCTGGCCAAGTGAATTTTCCACCAGTGGAAACAGATATTTGGGACTTGCATTGCTTTCTTTTAGAGGAGAAAGCAATTTTGGAATGGGAAAGCAGCCTAAGGGGAACGGATCAAATAATCCTTTCTCCTTCCTTCCTGCTCTAGTCTCCCTTCCTTCCTGTTCATCAAGCTATTGGTCTCCTGTGACTGCTTTTCATAATGTTATCAACCAGTTCCTTAGAGCACTTGCATTTACAGTAAATTTTATCTTTCCCACAGATATATTCTAAGACATAATGTTTCACATATGATACCTCAGCTTTAAGGTTTGCATGATGCTTGAGTGTGGCTTACTTTTACACTATCAATGTAGATATGAGATATAATAAATGATATAAGATATAATAAACAGTATAATAAATACTGTTTTATGAGTGTCAGTAACATTGTGAGTACATGCACGTGTGTGCATATATATGCGTGCATCTAAAATTTTGTATAAATGTTTGATAATCTGTTGAGTTTAATAAAAAAAACTGCTAATTCATTTTCTCATAGGCATAGCATTCAGTTCAGCATGGACAATGCCCACATTAGCATGGGTAGAACCACACTTACAGATTTATTTCTGAGAACTGTGGAATGCTATGTTAAATGATTTAATGGTGATACTTTCACATAGTTAGAAATTGTATTCTGGATCCTAATGAAAGGAATTATTTACTTGGTGTTTCAAATGCTTCAGGGATTCAAATAATTCAGGGATCTTCCAAAAAACTAGCAACTGCATAGTGTGCATATTGGTTTTTTGGAAACATGCTGAATTCACCAAAATTCATTTAGATTAATCTTTAGACTGTTTTGGTGCAATGCTAGTAAAAATGGCCCTTGTGCAACGGTGCATATAAACTGTGTATCCCAGGATAGGTGAACACTTTTGAATAGTAGTATTTCATCATATCAGTACAGTATAATTAAACCATGGAATATGCTAATACAATCTATATTGATCATTAATTAATTCACAGTATTAATTCTGGACTAATTCTTTGGGGATAAGAATAAAGGTACCATTAGTCACAATGTTGCCCCTAGAAACCAAATACTAAGTCTTGGAACACCATTTTTTGAGAATAAGAAGGTAAAGACCAATTGTGCTGGTGCTCTATTTAAGAGCTTCCCAAAGGCAACTAGATGGCATTGACAAAAACAGGATGCCAGACTCCATACACCTTTGATCTAATCTAGGAGAAATAAATGATGGAAAAGTGGGGGGGGGAATCATGTAAATCTATGTTTAACAGATGTCTTCTGACAAACCTAGAGATCTCTTTATTCCCTTCAAAGGAATAAGGAATTCCTACCCCTTTCCACTTCTTATATCTTGATAATCTAGATGTTCAGAAACCAAGAGCTGAAGCATGTTAAATGAGATGGTGGTAGGTTAAGTCACTGAAATGGAAAGGGGTGGGTCTTCCTTTATTTCACTTTGAAGAGAATAAGGAGATCTCTAGATTTGTCAGAAGACATCTGTTAAACTTCGGCAAAGGTTTACATGATTTTGGTTTCCTTTTCCATCATTTATTTTTTACCAAGGTGAGTTAATAGTGCTATTTTTAAAAGTACTGAATCCATGGGCTATATATTGCTTATGTCTGATTTAGATAAAAGTATTTCTCCTGGAAGCATGATCAGCTTCTCTGGTGCTTTTTAAAACCTACCCATAGGGAGGATGTTGCGCATTTATTTCTAATGCTGTGCCGCTGTGTAGCAGCACTCTATCTATCACACTGCTACCTAACACAGAAACACCATTTTACATGCCCTTAATCTCTCAATTTACTTCTATTTCCTCAAGAGACATACCTACAGCTATGCCTAATTTTATTTCTTCTAGAGCTCAGTTATCCTCTGGCCCAAGCACATAAGAGACACATAAGATATAATACAATCTTATGGAAGTTTTCGTTGTGACATTGCAACACACACTTCACCACTTGCCTTCCTCCTGTATGTCTCAAAGGCTTCATGTGAAGGTATCTTTAGAAGATACAAATTATTCCTCAGGAGGCCTTGTCATGGGGGGGGTGGCTTTTGAGACATGCAGGGGGTGGGAAAGAGGTGAAATGTGTGTTGCAATGTCACAATGAAGATTCGGTCCATGCATATTGGTGGGTAATGTTGAAAGGGTGGAGCTTGTATCATGACATACACTTTTCATTATTTTGGCCTCATCGTTTTGGTTGGGAACAAACCCATATACTTTGACAGTTAGATTCCAACACTGCATACTATATCTAAATATATATTTCTTTAGTAATACATATATGAAAAAGGGCAGAAGTTGGTTATTATTTCTGCGAAAGCAGTAGCTCACAGTTTAGATTGGCATTAATTATAATCATATAGGCTAAAACAAATTAAAAATGTAATTCATGGCTCTATGTAAAGGCAGTTTTTAGCAGAACTCAGATTTCAAATAATTCCAACAATGTTTAAATGTTAGGTTTTAAAGTCAGTGTTGCAGCCTACTGAGAATTCTGAACTTGATTTCCTGTTATAAATTGCAACGAATATAGGTTAAAATGTCATTCATTTTCCTCTTGTATTGCATGTGCATGCCTTGGCTCAAAGCTGAAACATACTAACGTGGGAGAGGAATTCAGCTAAGACAGAGGGTGCAAATTATATGGATTGGATCCAGAGTTAGAATAGAATAGAATAGAACTAGAAGGGACCTTGGAGGTCTTCTAGTCCAGCCCCCTGCTCAAGCAGGAAAACCTATACCATTTCATACAAGTGACTGTCTAGTCTCCTCTTAAAAATCTCCAGTGATAGAGCACCCACAATTTCTGAAGGCAAGCTGTTCCGCTCATTAATTGTCCTCACTGTTAGGAAGTTTCTCCTTAATTCCAGGTTGCTTTTCTCTTTGGTCAGTTTCCAGCCATTGTTTCTTGTCCTGCCCTCTGGTGCTTTGGAGAATAATTTGACCCCCTCTTCTTTGTGGCAGCCCCTCAAATACTGGAATACTGCTATCATGTTGCCCCTGTTTCTTCTTTTCTTTAGACTAGCCAAACTGCAGCCGTTCTTCATATGTTTTAGTCTCCAGGCCTTTGATCATTCTAGTTGCTTTTCTCTGAACTTTTTCCAAGGTTTCAACATCTTTTTTGTAGTATGGTGACCAAAGGTAGTTGCAGTATTCCAGGTGTGGTCTTACTCGGGTTTTATAAAGTGATACTAATACTTCATGTGATCTTGATTCTATGCCTCTGTTTATACAATCCAGGATTGTATTAGCTTTTTTGGCTGCTGCTGCACACTGCTGGCTCATAATCAAGTGATCGTCCACTAGGACTCCAAGGTCCCTCTCACAGTTACTGTTTTTGAGCCAAGTCTTGCCTGATCTGTACTTGTGCCTTTGATTTTTCCTGCCTAAATGTAAAACTTTGCTTTTCTCCACATTAAAATTCATTTGTTAAATAGGGCCCATTGTTCAAGTTTGTCAAGATCTTTTTGGATCCTGAGCTTGTCTTCTGGGGTGTTGGCTATTCCTGCCAGTTTAGTGTCATCTGCAAATCTGATGAGTTCCCCCTTCTATTCCCTCATCTAGCTCATTTAGTTTCAATGAATGAAATTCTACACGTGGGGCACATCCATTCAAACAAAGAGGAAGGGAATTTCACAGATTTGTGCTTCCTCATAAATATGTTCTTGGTGACTGAAGTACCCTTTAGAAAAATACTGGTGCAGAACTAGAGAATGGAAGAATTGGGAAAATCATCTTTCTTTGTTAAAACCTCCATTGCAACTCAGTTCTTTATTCACAGAGGTTCTGTGAGTCACGAAAAGATAATATGGATCTATGTGAAGTTTAGTTCCTGCCATTCCATTACAGTGTAAGATTTTACAAGGCAGGAAGATATATTAATGAGTTACGTAGGCCATTTCATCCAATATTATGTTTGCAAGGACATGTATCCAAGTGTCTCTTGAAACCTCACAAGTGAAGCATGATGTTTATTACCCACACTACTGCTTTTATCCCCAAATGATGAAGAGGGTAATTCTGAGTGTAAAGTTTCCAGATAGTAATAGCAGATCATGGACTCATCTTCCATCAATTTATATCATACCTTTTTAAAGGCTTCTAAGGCAGCAGCTATAATCGTATCTTATAGTAACAATTTTGAGGGCTGAATTCATGTATCATGTTAAACTGTTATGCTTTTGGCAGAGCAACTGTCATTTTTAAATGATGTTTTATGATTTAAAGTGCTGTAGGATTCCACAATATTACAATTTATTTAAAAAGACAGAGTTAAACAAAATCTGGCTTAGCACAATCTTGAAACTCAAATTATTACTAACATGCTTCTCTCTCTCTTTCTCTTTGATTTGATGAATCTACTGCCCATTTGGGGAAGAAAAAATCAATCCACTTAAATTAAGAACAACCTACTAATTGTCTCAACACTCAAAGTACTTGGAGACAATAGAATAGAAGAGAAAGAACTGGAGAAAATGACAAAATACAAAGAATTGCAAAAAAGAAATAGAATGCCTGTGACTAAAGAAAGCAAAGCTGGTCCTGATAGTGAAAAGTGCCTTGGGTGCAATCCCAAAACATCTGGAATACTACTTAAACATTGCCAGCATTGGCAAAATCACCATCAGTCAATTGCAAAAGGCAGATTTACTTGGAACAACTTACATCCTTAAACAACTTACATCCTGAACTCTCAAACATTTGCCCTATATCCATTTCTTTGGAAGGACTCAATAAAATAGTTATCTTTGCACAGGGAGGAGAGCAGTAATAGTATAATAGAATTTGAAGGAACCTTGGAGGACTTCTAGTCCAACCCCCTCCTCAAGCAGAACATCCTATACCATTCTGGACAGACACTGTCCAGTCTCTTCTTAAAAACCTCCAATGAAGGAACACCCACGACCTTTGGAGGCAAGCCATTCCACTGATTAATTTTTCTCACTGCCAGGAAATTTCTCCTTTGTTCTAGGTTGCTTCTCTCCTTGATAAGTTCCCAACTGATACTCTTGTCCTTCTCTGAAGTGCTTCAGAGAATAGAAAAACCCCTCCTCTCTGGGGCAGCCCTTCAAATATTGAAAGACTGCTGTCAAGTCATTCCTAGTCCTTTTCTTTGTTAGACTAGATATACCAAGTTCCTGCAACAGTTCACCGTATGTTTTATCCTCCAGTCATTGTTGCTATTATTCTCTGCACTCATTCTAGAGTTTCAACATCTTTTTTGTATCATAGTGACCAAAACTGGCATTGTCCTCTCTCCATGTAGATGTAATTCAATTGAGGAATACACATTAACTTTTGTTAGTCAGCTAGTTATGAATCCATCTGGTGATGATACTAACTAGCACAATTTTTTTTATGTTACCACAAAGTAAGAGGTCTACTTTGTCAAATGCCTTGCTGAAGTCCAAGTATGCAATGTACACAGCATTTCACTGGTCCACTAATTTAGTGATTTTGTCAAAGACTCCAATACATTTGGTCTGACATTATCTGTTTTTGACAAACTCTTGTTGGTTTCTAGGTGTTTGCAGATCCGTTGCTTGATTATCTTTTCCAGAATCTTTCCGGGCTTGCCTCAGTGCATGGATGTACTGCTAGAATTGCAATGATGAAATATTGCCTGCCATTTAGTTCCTGTCATAAATACATAATAAAACCCAAGAAACAAAATTGTAAGAAAGTAGCAAAGAAAACATGTATTTCTTTATATAAAAACTCTGCTCATAGAAAACCCGTTGTCAAATACAACTCTTGGCTTCCTTATCTTTTTCTATTCTAACCTGGCAGCAATAAAGTAATAATATATGCTTTATGAAGTAAAGTAATAATATATCCTTTATGAAGAGGAAGTCATATCTACTTTAACAGACTGCCACAATTCTTTTTAGGGGGAAAAAAGTGTCAGTTTACTAATATAAAACAGGACAAATGGAACATATCTCAAACAATTATATAAAATGCAATATGGAGAAAATGGGGAAGATCATTAAAATGGTATTTATCCATATATTTGTTAGATTTATGTTCTACTTTTTCCTCCAGGAGCCTACATTTCCCCCCCCCCCAAACCATCTAATACAGGCGTCTTCAAACTTGGCCCTTTTATGACTTGTGGACTTCAACTCCCAGAATTCCTCAGCCAGCATGCCTGGCTGAGGAATTCTGGGAGTTGAAGTCCACAAGTCATAAAAGGGCCAAGTTTGAAGATCCCTGATCTAATAGGTAGATTGGGCTGTAAAAGAGTTGATTGGCCCCAAGTCACTAAGAGAACATTTATAGCTTAAGGTGGATTTCTTCCTAGTGCAACATGCTAACCCATAGTCAAGAGTATTATTAGAATAAATAGAGATCAGTCAGTTACATTATATATTCTTAACCCTCAGTTATATATTCTTAACCCTCAGCATTGACATGGTTAGCTGCTTTGGCTAGCAAGTTGTGATAGATGCTATTCCTTTCATATTAAATAGAATAAATTTTACGAAATAGATTTGCTTGCTTCTTTGTCTTGTGCATGTAATTAACTCAGTTTTATGGCTTGAGAAAGAGCTAAAAGGAAGTGTATAATCTTGGGTCAGTTGATGCAGCTAAGGATAAATGCAGGACATCATAGCCTTGCAGAGTCCCAAGTGACCATGAAATGAATATGGCAAGTAATGAAATAATGGCAAGCTTGTTAAATAAGGATTTCCCCAATTGCAGACATAATGTATTTCCCTTCAACCCAGTAATTTCAGGCAGGATTCCAAGAAAAGTAGAAAGCCTGTTCCAATCCAATCTACTTATCAGAGTAATTTATCTACAGGATGAGAAACAAAGAGTGTAGATTACAAGGCAACAGAATTTTGGTTATAGAACAGGAATATTTTTCTAATGGTAAAAGCCATTCAATAGTGGATATGTCTGTGTCAGGGGATGGAGGCTTCCCTTTGTTAGGGGTGTTTAAATAGAGATCTCCAAGGTCCCTTCCATTCTATGATTCTAGCACTGTCCAGAAGAGAATTTGTGAAGTCCTCTCCCACCAATCTCATCTGAAAAGATTGCTATGCATAAAAATGCTTCAGTTTAACTATCTGATGTTTTAAAAAAATATTTCTACAATAGGTGAAAATATGCCTGCAAGTATTATCTAAATCTATCATAAAACAAAAAAGGAGGAGGAGGAGGAGGAGGAGGAGGAGGAGGAGGAGGAGGAGGAGCAGATGATGATAAAAGTCTCCTGTGCAAGCCAACCTACTTTTTTTCTCTAAAGGAGATTAATCTACATCTGAATGTTCTCATTCTGTTGAAAAGCAAACAAAATAAATTAAAACAAGATGTACTTTTCCTACGCTAGTGAAAAAAAAATAACTTTAGACTTTAAAGCAGTTAATTTCTTATTGCTCCAAACTGAAAATGGTTTTTTTTTTTCTTAAGGACTGAAGAACTGAAGGAGGCGGTCAAATTAATTTGCATTGGGTCAAGATGAGACAACACCTGCACAATTTAATTTGAATAAGAATATTAATGAATCAAGGCAAAATATAGGACAATGAAACAAGAAGGATTCAGGGAAGAGGACCAACAGCTAATTTGTCAAGATGCATTTTGTATTCCTGACCCTAATTCCTCTATTATAATGCAGTGAGAACATATCAGTGGATCTTAGAGCTAGGAAGGATGAAATGTTCCAACCATAAATTTGTCATATTCTTAGACTGGAAAACCTCAGGAAAGTGACAAAAATGCTGTTAAAGAAGGCTGCATAGATATTCATAAGATCTTACCTATGTAAATCTAACTCAGGAATGTAGGAAGGGATTCTAAAAGTTTCTTGCTACTAGAACAGGGGTGTCAAACTCAATTTCAATGAGGGCCGCATCAGCATTGCGGTTGCCTGGGGGGGCTGGGTGGGTGTGGCCAGAGTGGGTGCAGCCTACTGGGTGGGCGTGGATGGAGTCATTCACATCAAGGGTGCCTATGGGGGCCTGGGCAGAAGTGGGACAGATCTGAGGGTCTCTGGCAGAAGGGGGTGGGACAGGGGCAAGTGCCAAGGCATGGTCCACCAGGGCAAATGCCAAGATGGCCACCACAAAATTGTACATTGGCTCCCAGCTGGCCTTGGCCAGGGCCAAGGCAGTGGGAGCCGTTCCCTCACTGTTTCCAGGATGGCTTCGCGGGCCACATGAAACCACTTCGCGGGCCACATCCGGCCCCCAAGCCTTGTCTTTGACATGTCTGTACTAGAATATGATGTTATCTCACATTATTTACTCAAAAGTATCGGTCAAGCATAAAAAAAATCCCTTCTTATCCCTATGGGTGATCTATGCCTTTGTCAATCTCAAACTGGCAGTTTGAGGGTTCTGTGCAGTATTCTTAACTGTTCCTCACACTGCAATGTTTTGCACAGACAACTCTAATGTTGGTCCTTGGATCTTTTGGAGCCATTCTCTCAGCTTAAGAGTCACAACCCTGAATACCTTAGGACGACTTTGACCTTTACTTTCCCCAACCTTTCTAGTTCTTCTTGCAGGTCTTGTACTTCTCCAGCTTCTTATACTTCTTCTTCCTGAATTCAAACCACTGTGCCACTAAGAGCTGTGGTGGCACAGTGGTTAGAATGCAGTATTGCAGGCTAATTCTGCTAACTGCCAGCAGTTCAGTCCTGACGGGGCTCAAAGTTGACTCAACTTTCCATCCTTCCGAGGTCGGTAAAATGAGAACCCAGATTGTTGGGGGGCAATAGGCTGACTCTGTAAACCGCTTGGAGAGGGCTGTAAAGCTCTGTAAAACGGTATATAAGTTAAAGTGCTATTGCTATTGCTGTCACTTGGCATCACTACATCTATCACCAGCACTGTTTTCTGGTCCTCATCTACTACATGATGTCTGTCCACCTGTACCTGGAAGTCTCACAGGATCTTAGCCCTGTTATCCTCCATGAGCTTCTATATGTTATTCTATAGAATCTTCCATCTGGACTTGGGAGGTACTAGTCCCTGTGTAGATATTCCTGTAAACAATGTCAGCTATTTGGTTGGATCATTCAGTATATGGTCTTCCAGCTTGCATCTTTCACCCTGCCACTATTTGTTGGACTATCTCTGAGGCCTTTCTGCAGTCTGCACCTCAGGTCCTGTCTGGTGTGATAAAGTCCCGCTTCTGTGGAAGTGGTGCTTAATGCCTAGACTTGTGCTGCTATGCCTCAACCTGAAGCCACATCAGCTGTAAGAAATGGGCAATTCAGTTTCTTGTTCTTTGCAATAATTCAGGTGGCTCTGTTAAACAAATTATTTCACAGGGGGGTTGTACATAAATGTACTTAATTCTTTGTGCAAATGCTGTGTCGAGCTAAGCCAATTTTATAATTTTTTGATACTAGTTTTGCTTGATATGTCCTATTGAAGATCTGAGTTTTAATATAAAGACACAAAAACTTTTTTTGCCTTATGAGATGATTTAATGTTGAAGTACTGTGCATTTAAGATATCCTATGTTAGAAAAGGGAAAAAAATAAAAACATTTCTATTTTTTTTCCTGAAATAGAGAAAGAGTTCACCCATGGAAAGNTTTTGATACTAGTTTTGCTTGATATGTCCTATTGAAGATCTGAGTTTTAATATAAAGACACAAAAACTTTTTTTGCCTTATGAGATGATTTAATGTTGAAGTACTGTGCATTTAAGATATCCTATGTTAGAAAAGGGAAAAAAATAAAAACATTTCTATTTTTTTTCCTGAAATAGAGAAAGAGTTCACCCATGGAAAGATCCTTCATGTCAACTTTCTTTGTTAGTTAAAAACCATGTTGTGATTCGTTATACAAAAATACAGGGATACACTTAATTCAAGGGAAGTTCCACCTTTTGCAGCCGAGTTAATTACTGGCCTATTGTAGCAGCTTCATGTGATCTCTGTTCACAGTTTCATGCCTCAACTTTGTTGACTTTTTTTAGGTACACCAAAATGAAGACTGCTACCAACATTTATATTTTCAACCTTGCCCTGGCCGATGCCTTAGCCACAAGTACGCTGCCATTTCAAAGTGTGAATTATCTTCTGGGAACATGGCCATTTGGCACCACTATTTGTAAGATTGTTATATCCATAGATTATTATAACATGTTCACGAGTATTTTCACCCTCTGCACCATGAGTGTGGATCGCTACATAGCAGTTTGCCACCCGGTCAAGGCTTTGGATTTCCGCACCCCTCGAAATGCCAAAATCGTCAACGTCTGTAACTGGATTATTTCTTCAGCGATTGGCATTCCCGTGATGGTGATGGCAACCACCAAAGAGAGTAATGGTGAGTCAGAATTTCTTTTCCTACCTTCAAATGGACCCTGGATGTTTCTTTATCTGAACCTAGGGAAGATATACGAAAAAATGAATTCCTAAGGTAGTTTTGAAACAAATTAGAATCAGGCACTGTACCAGGTCTGCAATGATACAAACCCTTTATAAGATTTTTTAAAAAATGAATGTGCCTTTTGAAACTGTATGTATGTACGTATGTCTTGGTCTTGCTCTCTCTCCCTCTCTGTGTGTCCATATCTCTCTCTCTGTCTCTCTCTCTCTGTCTCTCTCTCTCTCTGTCTCTCTCTGTCTGTCTGTCTGTCTGTCTGTCCGTCTCTCTCTCTCTCTCTCTCTCTCTCTCTCTCTCTCTCCCTCTCTCTCTCTCCCTCTCTCTTTTCTCTCCCTCCCTCCCTCTCCCTCCCTCTCTCTCTCTCCCTCCCTGCCTCCCCTCTCTCTTTCTTTCTTGGAGTGATTTTATACTTTGCCCTACTAGCAGTAAAGATATTGCCAGAAATCCAAATGATTCTTATTTCCAAAATTACCTGCCTTGCAGGGCTTGACGTTAATCCTGAAAACGTGCTAAACTCTCCAGATCAATACACCAAACGTAATTAAGGCAGAATTACTTTAAGTTGCTTTCTCATGCTTCCCACCTTTCCTGGGCTGACGGGTCTCTTTTTTAATTATTGTGTTTTCTCCCACTTCTTCTCAGTACCTGCTAGGCATTCCTTCAAACTCTCTATCAGCTTAAGGTTCAAAATTTATTTCAGAATGACCCTTTAACTTGACCAAGAAATATAGTTTAAAAGACTCGGATACTCAGAAGGAAGGGAACTCTTAAGAGAACCAGGAGTTTCACGAATATGCAAAAATTCTAACATGTTGCCTAAAATAGGTATTGATTACTAGAAAAAGTCTCAGATTTTGCATTTTTGCTTAAAGAAATGCATTTCCATCTCTGTCTCCTCAGTAAGACAATTGAGATTAATAGAAATACTTCCAACTGCTTAACTACATATCAAAATGTAACCGTGGAAAGGACTATTCAAGCATTAGATGTAAATTCTATTGTGTTTAATGAGGCTTTACTTTGGACTAAGTGTATATAAGACTACAGCCTAAATGTCAGATATTTAAGAAATACTAATAGATAAACCAGGCTATTTGTGCTTCTCTCAATTGATCCATTCATTAATAAATCCATTCTATCTTGCATTAATGTACACAGATTTTTAAAATTAATATAACAAGTGTTTTAGGCATGTGGGCGGGTATCCTTGTAGATAGATATGCATTTATTTATTTTTATATAAATATAGCCATATATAAATAACTGTTCATATATGGACATCTTAAGGCCATTAGGCCATTTTAGAGCAAGAACTACAATGCAAAATTTGAAAAAAGCAACCACATTTCACTCCAGCTATATGGCAGCATTTAGACAACATTGAGTGATTTTTTTTTAAAAAAAAGCTAACCATTATTTGGCCTGGTAGTATTTGAATGGGAGACTGTCAGGTAATAATACAATATGCTGGAAAAAAATTGTAGAAGAAGAGAAAGCACTTCTATATTGCTATGCAGGAAGTCTCCAAGAGTCAAACTTAAAAGACGACATTCTATTTTAACTGTTTTTCTTTTAGCAATATCAATTCAAACTAACTTTGCAAAAATCAGATTTTTCAAGCATCCTTAAAAATGCTTCTAAGTCTACAGTTCTCCCTCAAACGACCCAATCACATCTCCCTCTCCCCCTGGCAGACATCAGCCTGTCTCATTAGATCTGGCAGGGAGGAGATGTTATGGCTAGGCACTTGCAGGTCCCAGGGCCTTCTCTGTCACGGCACCTTCCTTGTGAAACATCCTCCCCCCTGAAGTGAGGCTTGCTTCTTCCTTACTATCATTTAAGAAATCCCTCAAATCTGATTATGTCCTAAGATGCTAGAGAACTCCTCAAGCTGCTTCTTGCAATGACAGAGTCAGTCTGGGTGTATCATTGGGACCTGGAGACATACTTGCTCTCTCCCTGGTTTGTATATTTAATTTTTTTATAACTAATATTCTTATTTTAACAATTACTTTTTAATCCTTTAACGATGATTGTTTTTATTTGTCTTCTGTTTTATTCAATTGTTTTACATTACCCAGAGTCACTTTGTGTGAGATGGGTGGCCACATAAATGTGATGATAGATAGATAGATAGATAGATAGATAGATAGATAGATAGATAGATAGATAGATAGATAGATAGATAGATAGATAGATAGATAGACAGACAGACAGACAGACAGACAGACAGACAGACAGACAGACAGACAGACAGACAGACAGACAGACAGACAGACAGACAGACAGGTAGGTAGGTAGGTAGAGATAGATAGATAGATAGATAGATAGATAGATAGATAGATAGATAGATAGATAGATAGATAGATAGATAGATAGATAGATAGATAGATAGATAGATAGATAGATAGATAGACAGACAGACAGATAGATAGATAGAGATGTGCTTTTAGATTATACAAACAACTCATTGTTCATGTTATGTTTTCTCCAAATGGTGACGGTGAAAGTCTGAACACTTTTCTAATGGGAATAGGTTTTTCACAAAACAAACATTGCCGGTAGGCTTAATTTTAAGTTATGTAAAAGCAATTGTTTCTTTAGAAAGAATTATCTCTTGTGCTTGTGAGGGGGGGGGGAGGGACAGTAACAGTGAAAAAAGTTTAAATGTGTTTGTTTTCTTTTAATTTCCATAGGATCTATTGATTGCACACTTAAGTTCTCGCATCCAGCATGGTATTGGGAGAACCTACTGAAAATCTGTGTTTTCATCTTTGCCTTCATCATGCCCATCTTAATCATAACGGTCTGCTACGGACTGATGATTTTACGTCTGAAGAGCGTCCGGATGCTCTCCGGCTCCAAGGAAAAGGACCGAAATCTTCGGAGGATCACCAGGATGGTCCTTGTGGTTGTGGCTGTTTTCATTGTCTGCTGGACGCCAATCCATATTTATGTTATCATTAAAGCCTTGGTCCATATTCCAGAAACTACTTTCCAAACCATCTCCTGGCATTTCTGCATTGCACTAGGATACACCAATAGCTGTCTCAATCCCATCCTTTACGCCTTTCTAGATGAAAACTTCAAAAGATGTTTCCGAGAATTCTGTATCCCAACAACGTCAAGCATTGAGCAGCAAAACTCCACCCGCGTCCGTCAGCACACCCGTGAGCACGCCTCCACTGCCCATACAATGGACAGGACTAACCAGCAGGTATGACTAGAAGTGGAGATGTCAACCGTGGAGACAAGAATTCCTCCTGGAGATGACATGAATTCTGAAGTCACGGTCTTGACTGAATTATAGCTTCTGGAAGTTTTATAAAATCCTTCTGATTTATTTTCCCCGGCTGAGGTGATACACAAAGATGGAAAGACTTATCCAAACGTACGAGGGAAGTTGTGCCAGTTCTATTATGACTAGGAGCTAGAGAACTCCTCAAGTTGCTTCTTGCATGGCCTGAGTCAGTCTGGGTATCATTGTGTTATATATTCAACATGCTTGAAAACAGAAGAGATGCTTTCGCTTGTTACTTCAGCGTTCCAGAACTCTGTATATTTAGAAACTTCTGATATCAAATCAGAGCATTGGGCTGTGTGACCTAAAACACCTGAACTAGCAGCTGCCTCAGAGCCAGTTCTCCAATATCTAATAGAGACTTCCTGCAAATACATACAGGCAATCCTCGCCTTACTGCCACCATTGCTAAGCAAGGCAGTTGTTAAGTGAGTCATATCTGATTTTACAAAAAAAAAATTGCTTTGGTCGTTAAGCAATTTATTGCCATTGTTAAGCGAATGCCATGGTTGTTAAGCTAATGGGCTTCCCCCATTGACTTTGCTTGTCAGGAGACATCTGGGAAGGTCACAAAGGGGGTGATCACATGACCCCAGGATGCTGCAGCTATGATAAATACATGTTGGTTGCCAAGTCCCTGAATTTTGCTCACTTGACCCTGGGGATGCTACGACAGACATAAGTGTAAGGACTGGATGAAAGTCACTTTTTTCAGTGCCATGGTAACTCTGAACGGTCACTAAAAGAATGGTTGTAAATTGAGGGCTGTCTTGTATAGACAAGTTAACATCATCACAATTCATATACCAAGCATAGACTGGTTTGTTAGATTATTATTATTTTTTGCCACAATGTTTTGTGACTGTTACCTACTGTACAGGATTGCTAGAATATATTTTACCTATCCAGTTAATTATCTTTAACATATATATGTATATGTTAAAGGAATGTTCATTATGAGAAATTCACCTTGAGGAAATATTACTGGAGGTTTGTTGCATCCGATCAATCAAAAGATCTGCCTTGCAAATCAAGTGGGTCACTCTGTGAATAAAAGTGGGCTTGCTTCAAAGGAATGCTTCAGTGAAGTCAGGTCCTCTTCAGGGATACATGTCTATGGAGATTCTCAGACATCCAGGTCATGGTTGTCCCAAAGGTGCTCCTTCAAAAGGCAACTGGATCTTCCTTGTTTTTCCTTGGAGACATTTCGCTTCTCATCCAACAAGCTTCTTCAATTCAGAACTTGGATGAGGAGCAAAATATCTTCAAGGAAAAACAAAGACGATCCAGTTGCCTTTTGAAAGAGCATCTTTGGGTCTTCAGGGATACGCTCCACCCTAGTACACTATATGCATACTGAGGAGCCCTGAATTCACAACAAGCACATTCTCTTTTGTCTTCTGTTCATGTGAATAATACCCAATCCAATTCATTGTTTCTATGGAGCTGAAGAAAAGCATTTGTACCTCCAAAACTGCTTTCATTTTGAAGAATTACTCAATAATATATATATACCCACACATAACACGATAACACACATTCACGACAAACACAGATGCACAGAGAGGGGGGGGTAGAATTGCTCCAATGAATCTGTTTTATATTCAAAATACAGTAACAGTCTGTCTCATTTCTTCATGGTGACTATTTTCCTCTTCTCCTTGGAATGATTTCTCCTCTTTATACTCCATCAAAGGAAGCAGAAACTGAGCCACGTCAAATATTTACTGTGTAGAAATGAGGGAATGTAACCAAGGTGGAAATGATAGGTTTTGATAACTAGGTAGGTATGATAACTACAATGATAGCTCAGCAAGCAATTTGGTTGGGTAGAAACAACTGAATCCAGAATAACAGAGGCACCTCTATACTTCTTTTGAAGGCAGATTTGAATATCCAGGCTTTCTTTCACAGAGATTTGCTCTGTGTTATAATTCGGACACAACAGCAGTGATTTTTCTCTACATTAAGTAGAAAACCTACAATAGAAAGAAACGAAAAGCTATCAACAATTTCCTCTCAGTTCTTCTGTTTTGCAAAAACATGTCTGAGAAAAAATATATAACCTGGGCCTAATAAAGAGCAATGTCTCAGCTCGTGGTCAAAAGAACTAACATAGGTAACAAGCTTTAGAAAAAAAAAATTCAGAATATTGTTCTAATTGTCTCTCCTATTCCAAAAATGGAAATCTCTAGGCTAATAAGAATCTGCTAAATTGTTTTATTTATCATATCTGAACTTAATAATTGTCAGATTTGATAATTAAAATTATGATGTCATAAATTATTCTTTAAGACCAGTAAATTCCTTGGATTTACCTCCTGTTCTTTGGGCCAACCAACATAATGGAGGTTTCAATTGTATATAATTTGCTAAGCAGAAGGCAGCAATTTTTAAACCATGCCTATTGTTCCAGTCTCTATAACCACTCCTGTATATTTGTCTTTAAATTAGTCATTGTGTCATCCCATATTATATTTTCATGCAGTTCAATAAATAAGCATAGTTATCAAATTAAAGGCAAATATCAATACATTAAATTGTTATCTTTGATTGCTATTGTGTAGTGTTCAACACACACATGCAATACTTGGACCAATATTTCAAATCATAATGTCTTCTGAATGCAGTATGCCTATTATTAGTAATAGTATAGCTATTATCATTAATGTTTTAATAATAGTTTCTGATATTAATCATATACATTATAGGCTTCTCCCATAAGAAGAGATAACCAGACATAAATGTATATACATAATATATTTATATAAATTAACACATTGTTTTACTGATTATTTTTATATTCTACCCTCAAGCCAGGATTCAAGGCAGGAAATATAACTTACTCCAAATGTTACTCTCACAGGTAAACTAAAAGGCGTTAGAGTGACTTGCTAACATTCAAAGATGGCTTTTCGCCTTTTTGTTTTCTTGGTATTGCTTATTTCTATCACCTAGCACTCTTTAAATCTACTGAAAGATTCAGGCTTAAGTTATTTAACAACTCTCAAAAACTGTCCCTTGTGTGGGTTTCTGCCATTAAGTTTCTAACCAAGATTGTTAAGAAGGCGCTTTGTGGGTTTGACTGCTAAATGGTGCTGATCCTTTCTCTGCATCAGAGAGAGTGGGAAGAATCAATTAAAATTGATCTCTTTATTATACAAGAAAGATCCCCACAGAAAACAAACATCACAATATTTTGGTTTTTTTTACTTGAGAAACCCTGTTAGGAAAATGGGAAACAATGAGTGTAAAAAACAAACTATGTGCATCTCTGAAAGTAATTGTTTATTCATTCATGACAAAATGGAGTTTACAGAAAGGTATCTCCAGTTCTGAGGGCTTTGAAACAGCATACACTCTAGATCTCTCATATTTTTTAAATGACCCGGCAATCCCTTGCTTCGGTGTGGGGTTGGGGCGACTGGTTGGAGCTGAGCATTTACAGGCCAGATGCCTTTCCTGATGCCTATGTGGAGTTCACAGCAGACAATTACTCATTGTTCCCAGAGAGAGAAATATCTTTCCCTTACCTAGAATTGAACTCACAGCCTCCTGATTGTGAGGTGAGAGTTCCACCTTTAGGCTACTATGCCACTCACTAAATCTCTTGTATTCTAACCTGTAGAAAAGACTCCAGTAATAAACTTTAACAGAATGTACAAAAATTTGGATTGGGTACATGCCAGCTGACCTTAAGAAGTGACATCCTTCAAATGCACTGCTATTGTATTCATGCAGACCTTCAGGAATAGACTGAATGAAAACATAGCATATACCAATGGTGGCGAACCTATGGCACGGGTGCCAGAGCCGGCACTCAGAGCCCTCTCTGTGGGCACGTGCACCATCGCCCCAGTCCTAGGCCTTCAGCTGGGTTTTATAAAACCTTTTCACTTTAGGCCTTCGCCGCCATGTGCAAAAAAAAAAAGTTCAGTCAATTTCAACTTCTCGCGGGAAAAAAAAGATCTTGCAAAGTTGGAATTGATTGATTGAACTTTTTAGTCCAACCCAGTCTGCCATTACCACCGCAGCCACGCCCACCCAATGGGCCATGCCCACCCAATTGGCCACACCCAGCCAATGGGCCACACCCACCCGGCACTTAACGATGCATAAGTGGGTTTTGGGTTGCAGTTTGGGCACTCAGTCTCTAAAAGATTCGCCAGCACTGGCATATACATTCACTTATGATCTGATAGGGTGGGTTGTTCTTAGTCCCTTCCTTTAAATATTGCCATTGATGGGAGCTAAAGAGTGTGCCTATTTTGTGGCAGCCTCTGCCCTGTGAAACATCCTTCCTTTTGTAGTTTGCAAACCTCTATCCTCCTAGCCTTCTCAAAAGCACTTGAGACTTGTTTTTTCCCCCAAGACGTGTAACAGGTGAGCATCCTCAAAGTTTAGGAGATCTGGTGATTTTAAATGACATTACTGGAATTACTCAGCAAGCTCAGCTAACAAGGATTATACTGAGGCGAGCACAATAGCTTTTCACCCATGGCTCAAAGCAGAAAGAAATATAGGAACATGTTTCTACCAATGTGTTTACAGAAGCAGTTTGAAACCTGGTGTACATTATCCTTTGTGTCTGTTAATATGTTTGTTAAAGATTTCTCTCTATTCAGTATGGTAGGTTTTGAATGAATGGGATGTAAACTACGGTAGTTATATCATGTTTTAATAAGTGTAGAGCTGCCAGTGCACAAGTGAGGATCTGCCTGACATCTTTACAATGTTTCTGGCAGACAGTTCCATTACTGCTGCTGATATTTATTACGGAGAATCTTGGTATAGTATAACCTTGATGGCAGAACTCTCTAGGTAAACACGAACCAATTTTCAAAGACTCTTCTTGCATCACCAGGCATACACGGAACTCCTAAAGTTCAAAAGCTGTGCAGGAGAATTTGTGAGAAAAGAAATAAAAGTTTGAAACCATTGCTGGAGAGATCTGACGGGAGCAGATGAGTGAGAAAATAAGAATTACTGCTTGATTCTAAGAATCAGAGCTGATTTGAGGGAGATAACAAAGATTAGAGTTCTATTGCTAATTTTTTGAAAGCTAAGAAGCAAATATTTTAATACATCTCTATAGAGGTATTTTAGTCTTCGAGCTGGCAATCTTCTTTCTGGAACAATCGGTTAGAGATTATTATTTTAAACCGGGTCCAAATTACATGCAGTACAAGCTAATTCCACGTCCACCTCACCCCATAAAATAAAGTGTGGTATGGAAAACAAATATATGATAAAGCCCTATCAGTATATTAAGTGCATTTGTGTATAGGAGTTTGAAACAAATCCCTTTAGGCATAAACAATTGTAAAGAATTTTTTGTTGATGAAAATATTCTTAGCATCTAATCCTTTATGGTGGGGAGTACGAGCTAGCTGCAATGATAAAGTAGGTCAGTGCTATCCCTGAGATATTAGAAAAAAAGACATTCATTCACTAAAAGTACAATCCACATCAACTGAGGATCACTCTTTCATAATAATTGAAGCTTCTATCTACATTGTCTACATTGAACACCAAACAAAACTTCTTTGTCACGTGTGGAAAAATAATGTGAACCATCTTTCCTAGCCAGATACTATTCCAATATTTCTACAGGTATCAGATTACGTAATATTCTTTTCAGACAGATGACATGTAAACAATAGCTAAAAGTGGCAATTCACATTATTCTTGGATTTTGTATCAAAAGTGGCTAGCGATAGCCAGTTCTGTAAATACTATTGTCAATATCTGTACAGTGCTAACATTTGGATAATCAAATATATTGCACTACTTCATTTTTTAAATAAACGTATTCATCCAATCTGATTTTATCACATGTATTTAAATAACATATTTTCTGTTTCAAAATCTGCATAAGTTGAGTAATAGAATAAGATTACATGTATATGTTATGAGTCTTCTAAAATAATGTCATTGTGTGTAAATGTGTGTAAAAATGTGAGTGTAATTGTATCTGTAAAGTAGTGTAGCATTTATATGCGTACGTTAAGAAAAAATATTCACGCAGCATGAAATTAAACAATTTGTTTTAAAAATAAAATATAGCTCTATGTATATAATATATATAACATACATACAATGTGTTATACACAATTTTCTACATCATTGCAAATGTTGTCATTTGTCTCTCCGTGTGATTGCCACTAGAATAATTAACAACGTACAAAAATACACTCAAGTCAGAATAACAATAGTTCTTTGGAACAAGCAAGACTAATGATCATACACATCATTTGTAGTTAAATAATATGTTATACTTGTTTTCTGCAATTAAATTGTCAAAATGCACATAGGAAACAAAAAAAAGATTATTTTTTTCTGCATTAAAAAGAAAATTATACCCATTGCTCCCTTTAAAAAATGTTTAGCACTCCATTTTCACTGCTGGTTTGCAAAAGAAAAAGTTTGTAGGAAGGAAATACACTACTTATCTTGAGTGAAAATGTGAGTTAAATAAATGAGATCAAATTATAAAAACTCATGTATTTATGCATGGAGACTCTTTCTGTAATCATGCTTTTACCAGCTTCAACAATTAGTAAACCGCTTTTCTGTTAATTTATTATGGTGTAATTAATATCAGTCAGATTCCCACCCTCATTGGCCATCTGGCCTGCATCTGAAAACAATTCACTTTACCTCCAACCAATTGGAGTGTTCCAATCCTTCCTTTCCAGAAGTTGCTTAATTTTCAATATTTGGATCAAATCTGCCTTCAGAGAAAGAAACGAAAGAAAAGCAAAACAACAATGGATCAAAATAACCATACCAGCAATTAGGAATAGATAAGAGCATCACACAAGTAATTTTCTTTGAGCCTCACTTAAGATGTATTAAGAACAATTAGAAGTGATTACATAACAATTACAGCAGGTAATTTTGCCTTCAAATGTGGACAGACAATTCAAAAATTCTTACTCTCTTCTTCCAATCTCTCCTGAGAAAACTGGCCAAAATGCACTTGAAAACATAGGAGAAAGAAATTAGCAATGCAGTCTTCTATTCCCTCCCCCTCCCCCATTATTTGACATTTGAACTATTGTAGATAAATTTCTCATAGCAGTCAGAACAAAATTTTTGATGCTAAACATAGAATATTTCTACAGGTAGGTTCATCCAATGCCTTCAATTTGTTTTTCAAGTTTGCACAGTGTATTAAATCATAATGTGCATTTCTTCAAAGCCAAATCTTCAAAGAATTTACCAAAGGCTAAAAGTTACCAATTGCAATAGCATGCAATATGAATGCTGTCACTAGGTTTTAAATTAATCTAGTTGATTTAAAGTAGCAAAAGTAGCTGAGAAAGGCACTGGCTGGGGAATTCTGGGAGTTGACTTTCACACATCTTAAAGTTGCCAAGTCTGAAAAACTAGTCTAGATAATGGTCTGCCTGATATGTGTGAATGAAATGAAGCTTGCTAACAGAACACTTCTAAGTGCTAAACTACTAAGCTGTGAAATGCTTAGAGTAAGTTTTGCAAGGTCAGTCAATAGGTTATATGTCATGTTGTCAGCAGCTATTGATCAAGACACATTCCTCAATTCCTGAGTTTTGATAGTCTCTGCATCAACTATATACTCATGTTTCATTTTTCAAGAGTCAGATGCAAATAGAATGGGAAAAATAGTCACTGAATTCCAAAATATCTGGAGGCATCAGGTTCAAGATATTTATACAATACGGTACTTCTACGAAAAGTCAGGCAACACTACGTTTCTTTGGATTTCCCTGTATGGTGAGCTCCTGAATTGAAGAAAGCTATATTCTCAAAATAAATTCATTCACAATTTGCCTTAATCCTAACCACTTAGGATGGATTTTCCCACATAGAAACATGTCAAAACGGGGATTCCTGGGCACAACTATATTTTGTATCCTTTGTTATTCTTTGGTGTATCACACTGGATTTGTCCTTCTATAGTTTTAATAGGTGTGGCCACATTTTTGCTCTTTGGGGGAGGATTAGAATTTTAAAAAATAAAAAAAGTAAAGAATTAAAAAATTTCCCCTTTAAGCTCCTCAAAATTCTCCAGTGAGGAAAATTCTCCAGTGGGAGGCTGCAGGGAATGATGGGGAGTTAATATCTGCAAGGGGTAAGGCACTCATCTTGCCTCTTAAATTCCAGTTTTCAGAAAACCAAAACTTGCATTTCTACCCATTAAGGGGCTGCAGTGAGCTCTGGGATGCCTTTGGGGATAAAAAAAACTGCTGGTGGTTCCTATGGTCAACCCTGTGCTCTACAAACAAGCCATTTTAATGAAGTGTCTTTCTATTGAGAACAGTGGATAAAATGCATAGCTAGACAGAGCATCAGCCTGCCTACCTGCTAGCTCTTTTGCTAATTTATGGTACTAGAAAAGAAAACAATGAAGAGAAATGTTAATGACATTGCCTAAGCATGAAAAATTGTGACCCGACTATTGCATGTACCGTTGGATTTGAACTTATGGTTTTAAACAAAGGGTAGAATGATTTTGTACTGAGGCAAAATCTAATATTTTTATTTTTTTTTCTCTTCCCAATTGTTTTCAGCCAATTTTCTTTTGTTTCTTGAATTCTTTTGTTTCTTTTTATTTTCCTTATAGTGGATACTACTTTCGTTAAGCAGAGTGCCTTAAAGCTAAATAAATTATTTTTTTTCTGGGAAATACATGTATCCCTTTCCTTTGGTATGTGATGATGATAGATGAGAGAGAGAGAGATGATGATAGATAGATGATAGGTAGAAGATAGATAAATGAGAGAGAAAAAGATGATAGATAGATAGATAGACAGACAGACAGACAGACAGACAGACAGACAGACAGACAGACAGACAGACAATAGATGAGAGAGAGAGAGAGGAGATTATAGAAAAGAGAGAGACCTCAAAATGTATGCAATTCTAACTAAATTATGGTGTTACCAACTTCAAGTGACTAAATAGTATTCAAATTTTTAAAAAAAAGTAATACAGGAGAAAAAATGCAGTAATTGGAGCTTGTAACTCCCTGAAAAGCCACACGGTTGCACTCATGTACCAGTTTCATCAGTTTCATATCCTTACTTGCAGCTGAAACTTACATGTGGCTTAGTTTGAAATAAATAAATTGGATTCTTCCCTAAAGGAGATGGGGGAGATGGCAATGATGGGAAATACATTTTTTCCTCTGTAAAAGAATTTGCCTATTTTTTAAAGATGGGGATTTATTTTTTTCTGTCATAGATATCACATTATTCATCCAAAACGGTGATGAATTCAGGCTACATTGAAGTTAGGATAAGAAAGAAAGAATTCCATATCTATTAATCATGTACTTTGGAGACTGTAATCATATAATCCTACATAGAATTGACACATGATCAATCTTTTAGCAAACCTTAGTTTCAAAGAAAGTATTTTTAAGTGACTTTGCTTTAGGCAGATATTGGCTGCATTTGCACTTAAGAAGTTAAACTTGCTGAGTCCATCCTTTTTAGGATGGTTGCAGTCATCCCTCAAGAGCAAGCCACATGCCACTGTTCTGAAACTGTATCATCATGTTCTTGTGCTCAGTTTAAAATACTTCAACAGTGCACTTCACATCTAAAGTGCGGAGCAGCAGAAATAGAAGCCATTAGTAACTTTTCTTCCAGAATATTGTTGAGAGAATATTGGGCCCCAGGAAACAGGTCCCCATTGGATGCTGTTATATGCAAGGGGATGGATAAATCCCACCCTACATGCTTAAACGTTCAAACCTGCAGCTGTTCTGCGCAAGCATTCCCTTAATTTTCAGCTTGGTCACGAGGCTTAGCTTGGCAATTGTGTGCCAGTAACACACTTTCTGGGCAGCAGCAGGTGCTGCAACCAACAGAGTCCTAACAATTCAACTCAACTCTTAGCATTCTGAATATGGACATTAGGTTGGCCAATACAGAACCATTTTTTTAATTTAATTTATTTTTTTACTAGTTTTTCTTTCTCGTTCTTAGGGCAGGCTCACGCCACAATAATAGAAACCACAGAACATCTTCCTGTTGTTAGAAAGTTCACCCATCCTATAAAGCAGAGGTCTCCAACCTTTTGGGCACCAAAGACTGGTTACGTGCAGAGAAGTTTTTCCATGGACCGGAGGGGGCGTGGTTTTGTGTGCTGCCAACATCCTGTGGATGGGGCTTTCCTTGTTTATGCGGACCGGTTGCTTACATGCCGCAGCCCAGTACTGGTCCACGGACCGGGGGTTGGTGACCCCTGCTATAAAGGAAAAATCGCGTAGCATGAATATAAGGGTTTTTTAAAACTGTTCAAAATGGTAGACTTCTCAATTTTTATGACCATCCACTCACACATTAAGAAACTTACCAGGAACTTTGGCAGGCAAAAGGTTGGGGAAGGCCAAATGGATTACCTGCCTATTTATTTGTATAAATTTGATTAATACGTAAATAATAAACTCCAAGGTTCATATCAATTATTAATATTAAATCTTTGGTGGGGCTTTCTTTACCAGAGTGCTCCCTTTTGTCTTGTAAATCAACCATGCTATTGCCTATCTCAGTATTTGGCTAGTTTGACGCATACTATTCATTTACAAATTTTATATCAGGGTATTATTCTGCTCATGGCAAACCTGCAGTCTAGATGCTATCACCTCACTAATTCAGGGAGAAGGAAGAAACATTCAACCATGAAACAGTGACCATGAGTTCAAGCACTTGTACAAATTGGTTTGGGGGCTTGATGGGGTGGTGTGGCGATGGTAGGATTTTCACTGAAATCACTTCACTTCAAACCAAACATTGAAACGAATAAATATATAGCTGCATGCTCTAATTTTCCAAAAGCAATAGACATTTTCACCAGATAAAAATGTTGCTTTTCCTTGATCAGTGGCCATGATTTAACCATTTGTGCACGTCTAAAATTAGGACTGATTTCAAACAGGAGACTGGGGATCAGAAAGGGACCTGCAAAATGCAAGAACAGTAGTGCGAGCTCAGTGACCAATTGTGTGCATTTTTATAAGGACTCTCTGAAAGAAAGAAAAAAGGCAATATTGAAGTGCTAGGCTTTGTTTAGATGGAATGTTGACTTGCTTCAATGTCATCCAGCTAAAAAATGTACTAAAGATATATGTATGCATGCAAATTGGAAAGGATTCAAATTTGAGAAGAACTGTCAAGTCATGCCTGTCATATGTATTGGGTTTTAAGAGGCATGGTGATGTAGTGGTTTGAATGCAGTTGTTGTTGTTGTTGTTGTTAATTGCGAAGTTGTGTCCGACCCATCGCGACCCCATGGACAACGTTCCTCCAGGCCTTCCTGTCCTCTACCATCTTCTGGAGTCCATTTAAGTTCACGCCTACTGCTTCAGTGACTCCATCCAGCCACCTCATTCTCTGTCGTCCCCTTCTTCTATTGCCCTCAATCTTTCCCAGCATTAGGCCCT
>NW_015388563.1:56675-64968 GCF_001527695.2 Protobothrops mucrosquamatus
GCCCGTGGGCCGGCGGTTTGACATCCCTGCTCTAAACCCAATGTTGCTCTTCAACTTTTCCATTGCTTAAATGACAATATATTAGTAAGTGCTGAAAACTAAAGTTGAGTGTGGCAGTGAACAAATTAAAGGCATGATCACTAGGAGAAAAAACTCTACGGTGCCTCCCTTTCCTTGGTACCCTAAGCATGTGCTTATCTTGCTTATTGGTTCATCCAGGGCTGCTCTGCTCCAGTACAGAAAGTACAAGTACCAATGGAAGCAAAACCTGAAGATGTAGCAGTTTAAACTGAATGACTGAAGAAATCAGTGATGGAAAATTCACTGTCTTCAAATAGTATTTCCATTGAATACTAATCATCCAATGCAAGATGGCTGTGTGGTCATTTCTGATTCTGTGTTCTCTCCTGCAGTTGTAGTCAGACTGTCTGGTGGCTGGTAGATATCTTGAATCAAAATGGAGTTTGTATTCCTCCACTCTCTATACTTGTTTGCTGTTAGCTGATGATCCTCCAGCAGCTGGTTTATCATGGCCAAGTCATGTTCTTTGCACTAGTCAACATAAGAATTAAAAACAAGTTACTAGACGTAGACATTGGGACCGATAAATGATCCAAGTCTTCTTGTGTATATACCCAACATTCAGAAAACTGAGAAAACTGTCTCTTAAATGTCAAGTCTCCTAGACCTCTCACTATTTTTTTTAAAAGAAAAACTATTTCTCATAATTACTAATTAGTTCCCTTGTTTTTAGAAAATAACCATTTTGCAATATAGAAAAATATTTTTAACAGTTGTTAAACATCCTACTGGTTGTAATAGTTACATTTGCAAGATATGAATAATGGATTGCATTGCAAATAAACTAAATGGGCTGGGTTTGTACAAAAAGTTTAGCTATAATCATATATGCATGCACATATCACTAACTAAAACTAAAATTAACTACATGCAGGCCATCAGGTGAATGCAACCATAGCTGTTTTCACTAGTCTGATTAAGCTGTTCATGTGAATACATCCAAAGGCTTCCTCCCTCCCCAAATCCAAAACAGCCAGAACCTCTCTGCTCCATCAAACTTTACCTTTAAGGTACTATTCAGAGCTCGGATTTTATGAAGTTTCTCATTTACAGAAGGGTTTTTACTCCTTTTGATAAAGGACTTTCTCAACTCTTTCTTAGTAGAAGGTCGCCGGTCCCCAATGGGAGATAAACTTGCTTGCTCTAAAGACTTGTACAGTTTCTCCATTTCATCCACAGAACATTTGATACAATCTGCATGGGAGATAAAAGAGAGGATTCCGTGATAGAGTGCAGGCGGGGTATAAATTTAATAAAACTAAAACTAAGGTGAACTATATTTTTTTTAAGTAAAGCATGTTCGGTGAATGGGAAAGTGCTACTTCTGGTGAGGGAATTAGGAGAAAAAAAGTAATATATGAACTATTTTGACATTTTCATCCATGAGTTGCTCTGTTGATATACTGTATGAAGAATACTAAAAAACAGGACTTAAGATTCCAGGTGCAATAGCCAAAATGTACACATATCAGAAATGATATATTAATGATGGATGTCTCTATTCCAGCAACTTATGATTGAAATGTCCGGAGCAGCTCCTTCGTAGGGAACATTTTCTCCACCTAGCAGTATAACTGGGCATATGACTGTACAGGGTCAACTATTTCATTTTTAGCAGCAATGTTATAATACTGTGGTGGTGCACCTCAAACATGTGTAATTAAATATTCCCTAACATGTCTGTTTCATTTATTTTATAGAATTATGCAAGTATAAACATGCCATAATTGTCCTTGGATAAAGGCTAAATTTAGGTTACTACTTTAGCCCAATGTTGAAGAAAATGCCTGGACTCTAGCAGACTAGCCTATTACAAGAGCCAAAATGCTATTGTAGTGTTTCTTTCTGACTCATCACCTCATTAAATGTGACTCAGTTTGTTGTAGGAAAAATCCAGTGTAAGCTATAATTAATTAAGCAAGAGCCAGTCAGACAATTTTTATCTCCACAGCTTGAATGAAAATACGTAGAAAAAAATTGTAGAATGTCTCTGCATGATGTTAATTTCAACTTTTACTGAACATCTGTCCAAAATTCAGAGTTAAAGAACTGAGGAGGCAGTCATCTTTGGAACCTATATGGTCCACTGTCTTTATCTGAAGTATACTAAGTTTTTTAGGTCTTATTCTCTGACATAATCAATCATCTTAATTTCTTTCAAAGATCTCTGGAATCCTCGAAAAGGAGTAGACGACATTGATATACTAAAGCCTTCTTTTCAACTGGAATGCTCATAAAGATCTCACCAAAATCTCGTGAAATCAAGGTGACTCTGATCTCTGTACTTTGGAATGCTTTTCTTCTAGATATTCAAGCAGCCAATTCCCTACTGAAAATGTGCAAAAGTATTAAAATAACATTACTCCAATATGCTTTTTGAGGGTTTCTAGTGACCCTCTAAGGATTTCTAGAATTGGGTGACTTTAGATCAATTTAATTTATTTCCACTTTTTCCTTTAGGCCTTCAGCAAGTGCACTTATCACTCAAGTGATACAACGAAAATGTTTTGGGCACAATTATTTTTTTTTCAAATGAAAGACCAGGATGATATCCCACTTGCATAGAAGAGCTATCTTTAAATTGTAAATATATTAAACCACTACTGCCATCCTTCTGCATTTCAGGGGTGCTAGAAGCTTCTGTCTATCTTGCCTAAGCCCAGTAATTTCTGAAAATCAGGTGTTAGAATTGTCTAAAGTCATTCCCTACCAGGTATAGATATCTCCTAAGAAGGCAGTAAAAATGATTAAACATAAAATGCATTAGATCTGATTTGCCTATAACAATTGACTGCAAAGGGTCTATAAATATCTCAGAAAAGAGGGTGTTATTGCTATCACAGACAAACAATACAACATAAATCAGGTCCATTCTGTTGTAGCTGTGTTTCATTTTCTACAATTTCCTCTTCGTTATTATTAGTTTTCATAGCCTCCTGTTAAAACCAAGCATATGATGCTCCCATCAAATGAAAGAAAAATAACAACAACTAGTTGTTGCTTCTGTCTACCTCAGGGATAGGCAACCTCGGCTCTTTTATGACTCACGGGTTTCAACTCCCAGAATTCCTGAGAATAGCTGACTCAGGAATTCTGGGAGTTGAAGTCCATGAGTCATAAAAGAGCCGAGGTTGCCTACCCCTGGTCTACCTGTTCTTTAAATTAGAAGCAATTATAGTTTATAGTTTTATAGTTTTATTATAGTTTATAGTTTTACAGTTTTAAAGTCAAACAATGTGCAACTGGGAATTCTGGTTATTTTTATCTTGTGCTATTACTTTGCTATTGTTTTCTTCTTTTAATAAAGATAGCTAGTCAATCGTGGCAGACTGATTTACCCTCTTTCTCTCTAGCCTTTTGTCCAGTATTTCCTTCCAGAGAAGGAAATAAGAGAGGCCACATAAATGTTTGCACGTATTAAAAAGCATGCATTTCCTTCCACAGAAGGAAATAATAGAGGCCACATAAAGGTTTGCATGTATTATTTAACACATGTAAAAAATTAAAAAGCATCCATTTTTAATACATGCAAACATTTGAATTTTAAGTTTAAAAAAGGGACATTCAGTAGTGTGAAACTCTATCTCATTTCTAGCTTCTAAAACCAATCCACATCTTTTTCTTTCAGAAGAAAACATGCAAATGATTGTGTTCTGCAAGAAACCAGTTAAAGCTTCCCAACAGAATAAGCATCTATCAAGATTTTGTTATCTCTTGTACAAAAATGCAGTAAACCCTCAGTTTAAACAGTCAATTCAGAAGGCAGAAGTGTACCTTCATCATGAATGACCATTAAATCCCTGATTGATGTAAACAGTCTATGCTGCAATTTTTCATTATTTTAACTTGATGACTAGAGGAAAAGTTTATCTGTTACATTTGAAGTCTGCTAAACCAAGTTATTTTAAAGTCAAGAATCTAGTGTATATATAGCAAATATATTGCAATAGGAATTTCAATGAATTTGGCATGTTGTTAAGAATTGTTAAACTGAGAGTTGAAATGCAGCTGTGTGGCAGAAGCAGCATCTGGATTGACTCAGCCCACTTTATTTATATAGACTGGAGTTATGCATACATGTACAAGATTATTCTAAATAGAAAAAGAACCTCCCTGAAAATTCCAATATATACCATCACTTGGGAGTTGTATTAATATAAAAATCTAGGATTACACACAAACAATAGCTTTCTTCCCATGTCTCCTCCAATTAAAACAGCCAGTCTGGGCAACCAAAGCAGTTTTGGTGCTTTATCTTGGTCTGAAATCAAAGTGAAATGGCCCTTGATCATTGGCTTATTTTAAATATATCTGTACATCCAACTGCAAATGTCTTGGGAAAAGTGAGTAATTTGGTTTAGCTTCAGGCCTGAATAAAAGCCAGGACCTCAAAACTCAAGGAGAGCACTTTCTTTCCAGATAATAGGTATAACTCTTTTCTTAACTCAGAAGCCAAAGGATTTGGATCTTGGCTGAATTGCAATATATGTGATGGCTATTTTTCAAAATGATTTGAAAAACATCCAGTTACCTGGATTTTGAAAGTACAAGAGTCCTGGACTCTATTTCATTAAAGTTCAGACAATTTTATAGGGTGCCTGCCTAGTTCTAACCAGAGAAAAATTTTTCAACTACAATGATTCAGATATTAAATCACCTCCTTGTCCAACACTTTCCTTCAAGCAAAATAATGTGCATTCTTGGAAATTTTTATTTTTATTTCGGTGTCTATCTTGTCTTCCTACCTACATTAAGTATTTCTAATGCTTACCAATGATTTCTTTTTGATTTGCCATCTCTTTTGTAGGCAGTCCTTGACTTACAGTTACAACTGAGCCTGAAATTACAGTCATGGGTTGTAGGAGTTGTTAAGTAAGTCACACTGTGATCATACTCAATTTTATGACTTTTTAATGGATGGTCGTTAAGCAAATGTGGTGGTTGTTAAACAAAACCATTTTTTCAATGGTCTGTTCTTTTACCAGAAACCAGAAGATCAGAAACCAGCAAAAACGGCTGAATATCATGATCATGTAATAGAAATAACACAAGCACTTAGACTTATATACTGCTTTACACACTCTCTGGACAGTTTAAAATATTGCCCCCAACTATCTAGGCCCTCATTTTATCAAGCTTGGAAAGATGGAAGGCTGAGTCACCCTCAAGCCCCATCAGGATCAAAGTCCAGAGTGTGGGCAGAGTTAGCCTGCAATTCAGCATTCTAACCACTGCACCATCAGGGCTCCTGCAGGCTCATGTAACTCATGTAGAATGCTGCAAATGTCAGTATGGGCCAATTGCCAAGTGCCCACATGTGAACACATGATTATGGGGTGGGGGGGCATCTTTGGAACTCCAGAACTGGCTTGTAAATGCCTTGAGGGGATGGGTCCATCATAGTTTCAAATGTCACTGAGTGAGCGGTTGTTACGAAAGGACTACCTGTATTGTGTTTTCACACTGTCTTCTAGTTTTGTAAGACAGTTTTGAGTTAAGAGATGGATTAAAAGCAAAAACGGAGGAGATACTAGAACAATGTATATGGTAGCTTTTTGTTTTACTCACCTTTACTTAGAGTTGCCGATGCTATTTTTCCAGGTACAGCTAAGTTATTATCCGCATTGCCTAATGAAGAACTGTCTTCGTTCGCTGTATTCTGAATGTTTTCCTCGGAGCTGAAACTTTCCACTGTTTCATTACAGTCTGTCAACCGGCAATCAGTAACTGCAGAGTCACCACAGGCAGCTGGAGGTTGATTGTCCACTTCTCCTTGAGCAGAAGAGCTGCTAATTAAGTCAAGCCACGACTGCCTCTCCGAATGCAACAGGTTGCACAATGAGGAAGAGGAGTGTTGGGTTTTCATTGAACTGCTTTCTGGGGAAGATAAGGAATGTGGTACTTCATTTGAAAGATGCGATATTGAGGAAAGCTCTTCTCGGGCCTGTTTTCCAGAACAAATTAAAAACAAAAAGGGGAAAGATTGTATTGTTGTTATTGCCAAGAATCAATAAATTCGCTTTCATACAGCTCCTTGGATAGCTAGATGTCTGGAACTTAGGACTACTTCTAAAACTTCTGGAGACAACTGTAGCCTGTGGTCTCAGCTGAGCTAACCCCCCCTTGCCACAGTTCTGAGACAGAAGACAGATGAAAACTACAATATTAATCCTGAGCTAGGCTTAACACATTTTAAAAACCAAGAAAAATAATACCCCTATCCCTAGAAAATGGACAAAAATATCCAGCCTCGTTTACATGTATGGTGTGACTCTAGGCACTTTGACCCAGAAAGACATTCATCTCCTTTAACAGGCCCCTTGTTAAGTTTGGGGCTTATTCAAGAATTGGTTGGCCACCATTCTTTACACTGTTATTTACCCGTCATTTTTAGAGAGTATTTTTCAGGTTTTTAGGCCCAGAGTTTCCATAGGAAATGTTCTTCTCAAAGGAAAGACGATTTCTTTTGTATTGGTACAAGTAGTCCTTGACTTACAACAGTTCATTTAGTGACCGTTTGAAGTTACAACAGGATGGGGAAAAGTGGGCTGTGACCATTTTTCACTTTGCAGCATCTCTGTGGTCATGTGATCAAAATTTGGATGCTTGGGAACTGGTTCATGTTTATGACAGTTGCAGTGTCTTGGGTCACGTGCTCACCTTCTGTGACCTTAGGACAGGGGTCTTCAAACTTGGCCCTTTTATGACTTGTGGACTTCAACTCCCAGAATTCCTCAGCCAGCGTGCACGCTGGCTGAGGAATTCTGGGAGTTGAAGTCCACAAGTCATAAAAGGGCCAAGTTTGAAGACCCCTGCCTTAGGACAAGCAAAGTCAGTGGGGAAGCCAGATTTACTTAACAACCGTGTTACTAACTTAACAATTTCGGTGGTTCACTGAACAACTGTGGCAAGAAAAGTTGTAAAATGGGCAAAACCCTCTTAACAAATGTTTCACTTAACAGCGGGCTCAATTGTGATCGTAAGTCCAGGACAACTTGCACATTTTTTTCCCATGCAAAAAATCTGTTCTGAAGGTTGGGGGGCCTCTCAGAATAATATAGGAAGGCAGCAGGATAAAAGACAAAACAAAACCTCTGGTAAGAAGGTTTTCAGAATTACAGACTTTTTCACCGTAAAGTAGAAAAATGTGATTAATTAAATTTATTTTTTTCTACCCCGACATGCATAGGCATGTATGTACGTGGGCACACTTGTGTATGTGGGTGCGCGCATGCACTTATTCCCCAGCACAGAATTGGTTTGGAGGCAGTTGGAAAGGATTGCCTTATCTTACTAAAACAGCAGAAAACCATTAGGAGAAAACATTGGCAATCGCATGGCCTTCTGTTCTAATAACATAATTCCTGATTTGATATTTGCAGACTTGACAAGGCTAAAACCTGGATGAGCCAGGCATCCCTCCATCCCTCAGCAAAAGGCCATTAATTATATGTAAAATGCCTCGGTGGTGAATATTTAGAAGTCATGGTTTGGGGATAACAGCTAGAAACTGGGCTGTCTGAATTACGTGGAACCATTATTCAGGATAAACACTGAGGCAGCTCGAATCATTTTAATCCTCAAAGCTTTGGTAGAGTCTGTCTCAGATACATTTATTTTTAAAAAGGAACCATAGAGTTTTCAAACCACGTTTCTCTCTCACTGGAACCAAAATAATCAAGTGCATATTTCCAGAAGATGATATTTTGAAAGGCTTGTTCTCTAAATCAAGAATGAGAAGTTTGTCTGACTGTGGTGCTTTTGGTAAGTTCTTACTAATGCTAGCTAAAATATTCTTTGTACAGGGCCTCTATGTTCTATCACATATCTGGTATTTCTCATCTTCAACAATTTTAACATACGTGGACCTCAACTCCCAGAATTTCCCAGCCAGCCTACTTGCTGGGGAATTGAGGTCCAAACATATTAAAATTGTTGAGGTTGAGAATCTCATTTTAGATGCTAATTGGCTTCCAGAAGAAGCACAACCCAAATATCTTACTCTATTCCCTTGGTAGTTGGAGAATAGTAGAAAGTCTTCTTTCCTCCTTCCTAGTTCCTGTCATCTCTAATCTCTTCTCCAAACAAAGATGCCATTTTTCTGTTCCTTTCCTGATGCTCTGAGGGATGGGCTTCATCATGGGGCTTCCCTTGAGGAGCACTCGGAGGCTCCAGTTAGTCCAGAATGCGGCCGCGCGGGCGGTGATGGGAG
>NW_015388563.1:65043-73311 GCF_001527695.2 Protobothrops mucrosquamatus
AGAAGGGCGGGGTATAAATTTAATAAAATGAAAATGAAATGAAATATCCCAGTCCCTAATGTGTCCATTTGTTTTTGACTTTTTCTTCCCCGGGGAAAGAAAACATGGTGAAAGAAGAACAGGGAAAGAGAGCTACCCTTGATAATGGTGCTCTTAAATACCCTTTCAGGGATCAGCTCAAGGGGAGACCAGCAGGAGCAGGGACACTCAAGCACAATGGAAAAACAACAACAACGTTCCTTATTGTTGGAGGGGGGAAGGCAAAGCAAAATCAGCAGCTTTGTGAAAGGGAATTCAGTGTGTGTGTGGGGGGGTGTTATTCTGGACTGGAAAAGAGGGACTTACAGTCCATGAAATCCATGTTGTGCTCCTGACCTTTTTGTTTTTTTAATTCTTTGATAAATAAATTAAATAATTGTAAGGCAAGAGGACCATGGTGTGCTTATGTGATGGTTCTTTAAACTTTTCCACTCAATTCCTTGCATCCCACTGTGCAAGTTTTTTTTTTAAAAAAAAATGTTAACAGGGCAGCCCTTGATGTTTGATCAAAAGTCCGCCTTTTTATGCATAGTGCTTTGATTGTACCATCTTGACCATCGTCTAAACTATTTTTAACGCACTTTGATATTATAAACTGTCTGGAGACGAACTACACGACACCTGGTATAAAATGTTCAAAATAAGTGATACTGTAAAAGGAACAAAAACCCTAGTAATTTGCTTAACATTTATTTTGTCACATTACTGATTTTAAACAGAATAAACAATTCACAACTCTTTCTATAGATTGCTTATCTTGGAGCCATCTTTTAAACTGTACCGAGTGACATTTGGACAAGCCATTTAGCAAATGGAAGCAAGTTAATTACTATAATTCATACCAAATCAGACAGCAGCAATTGATCTGAATATGGAGGGGGTGGTGTCTCTGCATTTATTTCTGGATCTTCGTGCTCACTTTCACTATAGCATTCTGAAACAAGATTGTAACCATTAAAAATGTAGAAGACATTCTATTTAATAACCTGTAAAGCAGAAAGCATGTTTTCATGATCACTTTAATCAAAAGCAGAACAGATTGGTTTCTGACCCTATCATTCAGAAAGGGAATTTTGAATGCAAACTACTTTTCTAAAGAGCAACTTCGTGTTGTTTTTTTCCCATACCCACTTTCAGATTGGATTGGATTGGATTGGATTGGATTGGATTGGATTGGATTAGAATAGAATAGAATAGAATAGAATAGAATAGAATAGAATAGAATAGAATAGAATAGAATAGAATAGAATAGAATAGAATAGAATTATGAAGCCTCTTGTAGCAAGAAACACCAAAAGAGGTATGCAATTATTCAGGAAGGCAATGTAAAAGTCACTGTACAGGAGCAAAAGAAATCCTTGTGTATACTACCTTTCTAATCACCAGAAACATTGTGATTGCATCTCTTAGAATGGAATGACTTAGCATTGCTCACTGGGAATTCTGGGAATTCTAGTTTCAACCTCTTTGGAAGATAACCATTGAGGAAAAGTCCTCTCCAGTGGAACTAAAAAAATATTATGGGCAACTTATTACTAGCAAACTACTGTAAATGGTAGGCCTAAGGGATTATAACTAGGTATGCCAAAAGATAAGCATGAGGTAATCAATCTAGATCATATTTTCTGATTTAGTCTGGTCATATGTTCAGTCTATATTGAACTAGACTTTGGATTGAACAATATATAAGTCCTAGTAAAAGGAAGGACTTTCTACATTTATATCACTGGCAAAAATCACAGATTATACAATAATCTGATTTCATCCCTCTTTTTCTTTGCTCCTTCTACATTTGGATTTCACTTTCAAATTATTTCTTTGCAAGTCAATGGGGTCACTTTTTAAAGTATCGAGGATGCTCTTTTAATAGTTCTACCTTTACTATAGCTTGCTGGATTTAACATCCTCTTCTGCTCCTGGTTTGTTAGAATAGATTATTAGTATGGTGCTTTCCACTGGAAATATGAAAAAATAAAGCTATGGATATTTAGGGATAGCCATGGAGGGAGTCAGAAAAGTCAAGATGGTGGCTTTGATGACATCACTGAAGTACTGCCCCTTTTTACATGTGTTATTTGTGTCATATGCTTAAAAAGAGTTGGGGCTTCAATCACACAATCATTGATACCATCCTGGGTTTTTTCAACCCCAACCTGGTTTACATGAGACGACAATATCTAAAATATCACATATAGTGCAACAAAAGATTAGCATCATCTAATCAAAGCCCAACACTTAATTGCACCCATACTTTAAATCCAATCAGATTAATGAACTACATCAGCCATCCTGACCAAATCCCACAAAAAACAAGGTTTAGTAGGGATGGCACAAATATCTTTCAGATTCTTCAAGTCAGTTGAATGATTGCAGCGATCTATTGGGGAAAAGTCAAGCAATCAAGAATGAGTAATCTTATGCGAAGAGCAATATTTTTCTTTATGTTTGGGGTCCTCTTAACAGACATCTTTTCATTCGCTTGTTTATTTACTTGTTTTATACTTCATATGTGATTTGCATCTTTCCTTTGCCTAGTTTGATTGCTTGGAGGCTCTTTTAAAATAATATGATTAAAAATTATTTTTGCCTATCATAAAGATTCTGATTACAAGCAAGAATGGAATAGACTTGTATTCACCCACTTGGTGCCCCTCAAATATTTTGTCATGCTAGCTAGTGATTGTGAATAATAGGAGCTGGAATCCACATAACTGGGGGACACCAAATGAGGAAGACAGCTAAAGCATGATTCCCTTCCTTGTATTGAGGTATTAGGTCTTTATAACTCTGCCTAACAAGTCACAGTAATTCAGATACTGATTAATTTCTTCTCTACTAAAACTATTCTCCTTTTGAAAATTACTTGCATTTTACAGTAGCAAAAGCCAGGAGGCAAGGACAGGCTAAATTTGTCAGGCCATCTGGGATACTTACATTTATCAAGAACATGCCCAGAAATATGTCACTCATTTTCATCATATGTTTCAGATGAGACCCAACAGGGAAGTGAAATTTTGCTAGGCTTTGACACGGTATTAGATAAAACTAGCCTGTTAAAGTGACTGACCTTGCTAATTTTGTTTGTTTTACTAACTTGCATTAATTCTATTACAATCCCCCAAAAAACGACAGAAAAATGACCAAACAAAAGGCCCCTTTTCCAGTTCTCTTTTGGCCATCATAAAGGAGAGGTCGCTTACTGTGAATACAATGCCAAAAATACTGTTATTAGAAATGGAGTAACTGAATGGGTATGTTCTCACAGCGTATTTAATTTAGGTCACTTACAAATCTGTGAATGATTTGCACAATGCGCAAAACTTGGTCAATTTTAACGTTGCTCTGATTGGTTAGTTGATGGTGCAATGCATTGTGTGAATCTAGAACATTAATTCAGCAGTTAAATTAAATGTGTTACAAGTAAGCAATTGGTTAGTGCACAAAGCTGTGTTTATATTGTTACAGCCTATCCTTAAATCACATTGTCAGCCTCCTTAATATCTGGACTCCTACTTGAGGAGAGAAAAAGGCTTACATAAAGGTTTATGTAAGCCTTATATAAAGGCTATATATAAAGCCTTTGTATAGATTTCATAACTTAGGGATTTTATGGCTCCAATTCAAACATCCCTCTTCATTAGGTTTATTGGCTGGGGCTATTAAGAGGTGTAATTCAGCAATAGTTTGTAGCCACAAGACCCCTAGTGGCATCTTCTGTACAGATTGATGGAATTGGCACAATCACAAAAGCCTTGACTAGGAATAAAGAAACTGATATATTTTGAAACAGCCTAACATTTTAAACCTTTTTATTGCTGAATCTGCTCTGTGCACTTGCAAAGGCCTCATGCTGTGATTTAAAAAAAGGATATTACACAACCATTCATATAATGTTAGTGTATTTGTCCATAAAATATACAGTCTGATACATTTCACCCGAAATGAGCATTTTGTACTCACTTGATCCTATTAATGAATGTTTGCACACATTTTAATCTAAAATGTGCATGTTCATGTGTGTTTTGTACCTTTTTTAGCTGATATCACAGCCTGAAAACTGAAGGATAACTGCCACATTCGTTATATTGGTGCAAATAGAAATCGAGTCAGATGGTTTAAGAATACATACTGAACCAAGTCCTCCCATATCCCAGAACCAAACTTCTTGAAAAATCCTGTCCCTATCCTGCAAAATATTGTTAGAAGTTGTTCAATACTATCCATAGGTCATAATATTATTTAGATTAAATCCTTCCCCAAGGTTTCATCTTGATCTAATCAAATATTTAGACTCCCTATTATTTTTTTCTCCAAATAGTAGTCTTCGTATACAAAAGCACAAAGTGATTCCTTGTAAAAAGCTGACATCTGAACTTACCTTCTTCATTCTTTTTATTAGCCTGTTTGTCTAGGACTGCCACGCCTAATTTATTTAGCCATCTGAAATTTAAAATGGAGATACATTTGAATGGAATGTCCCATGAAGTCTGTCTTAGAACAGTGTAAACTAATATGCATTCATTTAAAATGATAATTTACCAGAGTGTGTATTAAAGTAAACTGAATCAAACCTACCAAGCAGACATAATCCCTATTGAAAATCTTCACTCAAAGGCAAATAATTAAAGATATTTACAGTATTTACACTACCGCTGCTGTATATCTCAAAACAAACCTTCAAGTATATGTTACATTAAATTTCTCATTTGCTTTCATGTACAGATAGCTGTTTTCAGCACATACTGTAACATTCTAAAAGCAGGAATCCCTCTGCCAGCTGTATTCCATACATTAGGATAAAGGCAAAGTTGGCCTTCAGCCAACCCTAACCCTAACCTCTGGTGGCTTCAGAGATATAATCATATGGTTTTCTTGACAACAAATTTCCCACAATCTTCTTTGGGATTCCTAGCCTAGGCTGCAGCCTTGGATTCCCTAGGAGTCTGGAATCCAGATACTAGATACTACTAAAGTCCACCCAGCTTTGCACCCAAGCTGTGCTTCCTGACAATTGTCCAAGATCTGCTAACTCTGAAACCATTATATAAATTCAGAGGTAGAGGATGCTGTATAAATAGAATAAAGGAGCAGTAGTTCTTCCAGCTTGCACCCTTGATGCAGTCTAACTGGTCCTAACTCCTCCCTGAAGCCTTGTCTCTTGGGAAAGGAGAAACAAAAGGAGACCTCATTGGAACATTGAGTGGGCGACAGCTCTCCATCATTAGCGCATATACAATACAAGTGGCTCCTCCATTCCAATTGACATTTATTTATCATTTATATAAAACATTTATACAGTTTCCTGACATGTTTCCTGAACTGAGAGGGAAAGTTTAATCTTCCCTGTTTGCAATCTTCCTGCATGCATCTTACTCAGAAACTTTTCAGGCATAGCAAAGATGGAGTTGAATATGTTTGCATGGATCAGTGGATGAGAAAAAGAAAGAGATGTAAGGTCTTTATTTGATTTTATATTCAGCCATGAAGATATGTGATCAGGAAGTTATGGAGTCCAAAGACAGAAAAAAAGACATCTTCTGGAACAACATGTTATTTATTATTTTATTTTAATTTTTTATAATTTTTTACCCTGCCTTTATTACTTTATAGGTAACTCCACACAGTGAACATACATAATATTCCTTCCTCATCCTATTTTTGTCACAACAATCCTGTGGGGTAGTGGACTGAGAGAGAAAGTGACTGGCCCAAGGTCACCCAGTTAATTTTCATGCCTAAATGGGACTAGAACCCACACTGTCCTGGTTTCTAGACCACCACCTTGACTAGTGTCACTGAACTGACACTTCTGACAACAGTCTACATAGAAATAATAATCAAAACAATACAATCAATCAACCTAAAGAAACTGAAGTTGGGTATTTATTTTTACTTACATATTCATTTCTTGCACATTTTCTGCTGCAAAATAGAATGTCTTGATCTGTGGATGTGTGATCTTCATCGCACTTCCAAAACAAATTAAAAGATATGTGAAAGATATTAGATTTTCTAAAGGTTAGGCTGAATGAAAGAATCAGAAACATTTCGATACAGTGAAATATCCCTGAAACCTAGTTCCATGAGGTATTCCAGAAGACTATAATAATTGTGGGGCAAAATGTCCAGTTAATTCAAGGGAGTTAAGAAGATCCAGCTCTCAAGATGATTTGGGCAATCTCAATCTTATATTTCAGCTTAAATCCATGCTGTGTCAAAAGTTGAAAACAACCACTAAACTAGGAAAATCTTATGTATAACTTCTAATAATTGTAATGAAATACAAAATTTGGGGGTCTATCAAGATGCAATATTGTGTTCTTCTTTTTCAGAATAAAGCAATATCATGGATTTGCATGGATTACTTTTTTAAGTAATGTTCAGTCCCAACTTCTGCTTTATTCTTCATAATTCACTGTAACTTTCCCAAGGACCGAAACAGAATGATAGACTTACTGTTTTTTCTTGCATTCTGTTGCTTGATCCACTGTGAAGTTTGGAAGGTTGAGGAAGCCTTCTGCTTTCTCTGCCTAGGAGGAAAACCCACAATATATTAATATATGCCATGTTATTGATCAAAATTGGATACTGGAGATTGATGAATTTCATATCACTGTTCACATTATAGAAAGGATATTTTTAGATACATGAGCTAAATTGTAAGCCATAGTATAGTCTGAGGAATTATTTATAATTATAGTGTATAACAAATAGGAGATGAAATATACAGGACCTTTGCTCCCTGCATTCTTATGCTCAAATTGTTAGCAGTTATTTAATTGGACAAGACAGTTGTTTATTTTCTATCACTAGCTCATAAGATTCTGGACAGCTGTAAAATCTAAACTAACTGTGTACTCTGATAGAACTGCAGAAATTTAAATCAATTAATGTGTAAACAAAACAAATATAAACAATCAAATATGAAGTTACCATGGATGCCTATGAGACATCAATCAATAGCTGAATTTCTGAATGTAAGACAGTGGATACCATTCCTACTATCAGAGAGCTACTAAGTGATCTGCTTCTAAGATATTTCAAAAGAGGAAGTAAAGAAGAAGATTGGTGACTGATATATTGTTGACCATATATCTTTCTAGTGGAAGGTGCAGAAATAATCCTCGTTTCCAAACTTTACATTAGAGTATGTTCTAAAACCCATTTCCCCCCAGGAGAAAAACTAGTGGATTTTTGTACTTATGAAAGCTGCATTTCTCACACAAATAGCACCAAGTAAGAAGCCTGCAAGGTTTTAGAAAGATCAGTTCATTAATTTTTATTATCTTCAAATGCAAATGGAGTGTGAATCAGCTGCCCATTCCTTGGCTAAAGCCATTAGCAAACAAAAGTTAAGAAAAACTGGTTTGGGTGCTAGTGAACTAAACACTATTTAATACCTTTCGTGCAGTCTGTTAAACTGTCACTGTTGTCAGTTAGGGGAGTTAGGCTAGATGGATATAAAACAAACACTGGTAGAAACAAAAGAACATGAACAAGCATTTGTCAAGATACACAATTTCATAAAATCCTTTTTTTTATATCCCCACTTTCGTGAGAATTATTAGCTTACACTATAAGCTAATATAACATGCAGAACTGTTGGACAGTCTTGGTAAAAATATTTACTGTGGTTAGAAAGTAGATCCATCAGTAACAGAGCTCTCTCTCCTTGTCTAATTGTGACATTTTTCCCAATATAAAGAGCTTGCTTGCATTGGCTTTGGTTACACAGTCTGGTTCACCAGGTTAGCTAAACACCTATCAGGTGCATAAAGTAAAGAGATAAATAAAAAGCAATCCGTATCTCTATTATTTTACATATTCTGAATCACTAACAATGTTTTAGGAGGGTTCAGATTCACGTTTGTGGGTTTTTGAAAAGAATCTCTTTCATTTCAGTTTCCTAGGTAGTTTTCTGGGAAAGAATCTAATGCAGGTAAAGGCAGAAGGAAAGGGAAGAAGAGGATGACCAGCAGCAAGGTGGATGGACTCGGTTACAATGATGATGGATGAACAGGATAAATCATCCTGGAGAAAGTCTACCCATGTGGTTGCTGGGCATCAAAAACAACCTGATAGCAATAATCAATCTGTCTGAATTTGCACGGTTCAGCTTAGCTTTTATCAAAATCCAAAGTTTGCTAACAGCCTGTGTGATTCAATGAGAATTGGCCCTCGTATAATTGGCAAATATGTGTGGAAAGGGCAAAATGTAGGCTGAATTAA
>NW_015388563.1:74198-91748 GCF_001527695.2 Protobothrops mucrosquamatus
GGAGACACAAAACAGCCTTGCAGTATTTATATCCAGTGCACTCTTGCTAACAGAAGTCATCTGTTTATAGGGAAGCCCCAAGAAAAATAAATGCTATGAAATGCTGGTCAGATACTTACCCCTATCTGAAACACAAAAGTTATATCTAACCAACATGGCTAGGATACAGGGCATAGTCTTCCTCAATCAAGAGAGTTTGGGTTCTAGCTGTCACCCATCTCTGATAACCAATAAAAATGGAATTTAACACCTCAACATGGCACCGGATTCAAGAAAGCATTCTCATTATTGGAACTATCTTGCTTAGTCAAAGATATTATGGATGCATTAGAACATTTCATCTGATAGTGGTACAAAGAAAGTGAATGCCTGCACAGCAATTGTCTTTGCTTGGCAGTTAACTGACTGTTTCCATATGGAAGTGAAACCTAAATCATAATTTCTGTTTATAGTATTACAATATTTTTTTTTGCTCCTGAGCTTTGGGGTCTTCCCCTGACAGTCACTCATGGAGAAAGCTTTTCCTTCTCACAGATAATCAGCCTCTCTCCCTTGTGCATAAAAGATCATTCTATTTTTGTAAGGTTATTTAATTTCAAGTCCTTATTTTATGCTAGGTTTAGAGAGGCCGACATTAGCCCCATGACCAAAGAAATCCATTGTTTTCCACTATGTGATTATTAGGTGAGAGAGACACATGTCTGCATATGTGACTGATGCCTTAAGTACTTAGAGCACCACATGTTTCAATTTATAAAAGCATTTCTTAGGTAAGATGGCTGATCTTTTAATTGCACTTTATTCATGAAAAAATCACTTGTGGAGTAGTGCAAGACTTCTGTGGATCTGATCAACTAGGTCAGGGGTAAGCAACCTTGGCTCTTTTATGACTCGTGGACTTCAACTCCCCGAATTCCTGAGCCAGCCATGCTGAGGGGAAAGGGAGAGGTTTCCAAGCTGAGCCATGCTGGCTCAGGAATTCTGGGAGTTGAAGTCCACGAGTCATAAAAGAGCCAAAGTTGCCTACCCCTGAACTAGATGATTTCTATTTGCACAGCCTTCATGATCAGACAAAATTCAATTATCAAAATATCTCTTTTTTCACTACTCAGTAAAGATAGCTGCTGATTAAGATTGCCCTTGGTTGCAGTTTTAGTCCGGTCATCCATGGCACCTCCTGGGGGAAACATTAAATAATCAATGTTTCCGTTCCAAACTTTTAGAGGCTTGGTAGAAGACAGAATGGTGCTTAAAGATCATTGAGGTGTTCGGAATGCCTTCACTGTCTAAACAAATCAGCCCCAAACTTCTCTGCTGGTAAAGTTACAATATAAATTTTATTGTGGTGGTAATGCTCTGAAGCAGGGGTCTTCAAACTTGGCCCTTTTATGACTTGTGGACTTCAACTCCCAGAATTCTTCAGCCAGCGTGCTGAGGAATTCTGGGAGTTGAAATCCACAAGTCATAAAAGGGCCAAGTTGGAAAACCCACAGCCCACAGTCAAAACCATATTCCCAGCCTTCTCCTACATACATATAGTCATCACATTCCCTTTTAAGCTAAGCAATATTATGCAGAGTACAGGAAAGAGATAAGAAATAATAAAAGGAAAGGAGGGAAGGAAAAATAGTTTGCGAATTAATAATATTCATTATAATTCTCTACACCTTTTCATCTCTTCAAACAGTTCCTCTTCCTACCCCATCTATGTATTAATTCAGGCACTCCCTTTTGAACTTATTTCTCTTCTGGATTTTCAGGATTTCATCAATTCCACCCAATTCCATTTTCCTCTCTTCTCATTTCATTCCATTTTCTTCATGCATTTGCTTTTCAGTCCACCCCTTGTTCATTCTGTCTATAGACCAACCGATTGCAATGCATCTTTTTTATACCTGTGAGTCATGTTATATATAGTCTATATAATTCAGCACTCATCCATCTTTAATTTTCTTCATGGTTTACCACAGACACTTCCCTCTCCATTCAGTTTACTTTTATATTTCTTTGGATATACCCAGCTCTCATGTTTTGTAACAAGGTGGGCAAAATTTTATTCTTATACACATACATTTTTCTTTGGAAATAATAATTTCTCAGAACAGACTATGTATTATATATTATCGACTACCATTCTACTATCATTTGCCCATCCTAACATTTTTCCATCAATTTTTCCCTCTTTAATAAACAAACTGTCACAGTACACAAGAAAATGTTTATATTCTATTTAGGTATAACATGCAATCATTCACCCCATTTTTCTTGTCAGCTACAAATACCTTTGCTTTTGATATATAAATTTTCAGATCCATATTTCTTTTTGCATCATACAATTTAATATTCATGGCAAATCTTTCAGGTTTTCAACCAACAACATGGTGTTACCTTCATACAAAAATGTACATTCATGCACCTAGCCCAAAAGTCTGTAATATCATCAAAACAGCCTTGATACATTTATACATCAATCCTTTAAGCAACCAAGTGGTCATACCCTGCTCAGCGTTGAATCTACACATCCTGTTTATCCTTGCAGGTAGCTTAATTCCAGCATATACCTCTCTTATCACATTCAGGAACCAATCTGCAATGCTACATTAACATAAAATGTTCTATACTTTCAGCCTATTAATTGTATCATATATTTAATAAATCACCTTGAGTTCTGAGTAGGGCAGTTCAGAAACACAGGTAATGAATAAATCATACACTTTCTGTAGTCCGGTAAGGAGAAGGGCGGGATAAAAATTGAATAAAATAAAAATAAATAAATAAAATAAATGTATAATAAATGTATCAAATTCATGCATTTCTTGCTCACTGTCTTACTCAATGGCAATTGCTGAAATATTCTGTTGCTGTGCAAAGTATTCTGGAGCCCTATGTGACTTTGGGCCAAATCCTCTCACAGGATTGTTGTTGTGGAGAAAATAGGATTAGGAAGGAGTATTGTGTGTGTTGAGTTATTTATAAAAAAAAACAATAAAGGTAGGATATTAAATAAATAAATAAATTGGGAAAAACATACAGCAGATGGAGTTCTTCTTTTCATTCTTGTTAGAGGGCAATGAAAATATAAGAAAAGCCATGCTAGACTAAACCAAAGGCCTTCCAGGTACAGCCTGGTTCAGCATTCTTTTCCCCCTGGGAGATACCACTGGAGAATCCTTGGTGGAAATCAATATCATCTCATCAGTCACATGAGATGTGATGAATCTGTAGCTCTCTAGATACTGATGGGCAACTCTCAGGAATTAGAAATGAAAGCAGAATCTGCAGGGAATGGTAGCTCAGTAAGATGTGGATGGGGAAGGCTATATGTTAGTAGTTGTTCAGTGGTTCTCAACCTTTTCTTTACCATGGGCCCCCTTTAAATACCTTTTGTGGCCATGGGCCACGGCTATGGACCACCAAGACTTAACTCAAGATTTAAATCATAATATTTTTTTTCAAGCCTTTGTGGACGCCTGTGACAACATTGTGGCCCCACAGGGTCCACAGACAAAAGGTTGAGAACCACTGTGTTAGCATATAGTCATTGGAATAATAGCCGTAGTTTGACTGTTGATTAAATATGTCATGGCAATGGTGACAAATGAAATCACAAACGATTGTAAGGAACAAAAATGTGGATGGAAAAGAGCAAGATACTTTCAGAAGTGTTGAGTTATTGGTCATAAGACTTGCTATAGTCTGAATCCTAATGGTAAACCCTAAATAGATTATAATACACTAATTCACTCTAGCTTTTCAATAGAAATAGCTTCTAAATGCTCGATCCTAATAAAAAAAGAAATAATATTCTCCAAGAATAACATAGGAATCAACTAAAGTGAGCATTTAATCATTAATGAAGACCATGATTCCATTTTTAACAAGCAAATCATGTTAATGTTGAGTGGATTTCCCCATTAATATCTCCAACCCTCTTAGGATCAGGCTTAAAAATTGTTGTTAATTTTGTCTATTTAATGTATTTTCATTCTTCTTTTCAGTAAAACCTCAGAGGCAGTAGTGAACCAAAATTGAAACTATTTGTTTAACAACAGGGTTAAAACAAAGGCAAAAGGAAGCCAGTAATAAAGCCTAATTCAGCTTTACATACCTTCAAACCTAATCAGAAAATCTACAACAGTGGTATTTCCACATGCTCCTCTCCGAAATCTTGATGCACGCTACCCATGCTATCGTTTAATAGGATACCACTAAAAATATTGTGGTGTCCTTAGATTAAGAGGAGGATTCTCTTAGAATAAACTTCTTAATCAAGGAGGACCTCAAACACTGAACCCTCTAGGACTAAAGATGTTATCTAGTCTGGTAACAAAATGTCTCCAAGAAAATATTCAAGCTCCGAGAGCACCAATGACTCCACAGTTACTAAACTTTACAATGGATCAAAGAGATACTAGTGTCAAATTTATTTTTTAAAAAATATCAAAATAACATTGGCACCTTGACCACCTGACTCCCAGAAGGCAACAAGAGCTGTTTCAGTATTCTAACTGGATTAGAATCCCAAGATTTAAATTGACCCATATTTCTAGTAACACCTTGGAGTTGTCCTTTGTCCTACGTATAACTATCACAGTTTTCTAATTCAAAAATGGGGAGGGGGGAAGCCTCTTTAAACAATGGGAATCAGTATAGCTTCCTTTCAAGGACATTAGCAAGTCCCTCCCTGAAGGAAGCTTCATGTCTTTGGCCTAATCCAACTTAATTAGTTGTATGCTATTATTCATAAAGTGCAAGTGACAGTCACAGATGAATAGATAGGCAAATCATCCATATCCTTAAAGAACAGTGAGCTTCTTTTGAAGAACATTGGTGAAAGGAAGCCAATGCCATGTCTGTCATGGCAGATTTAACATCAGATAGATTGATTCAGAAGGCCCACAGGGAGGTTCAACAAAGTCAAAATGGCAGATGCAACCACACAACCAAAACCTCTTTTAATGTTCATTGCATAGCTCTTATAGATACCAGAAAAGGATGGTAGCTCAATTGCACTTGCCATCTTAATTTTTTGAGCTACTATGCATGGCCCTGAACTGACTGGAGGCAAATAAGAAACTCAAATGGATCATACATTGGGGAAATGGTGCTTTGTCCTGCTTACTGTGGGCCCAGACATTTACATTATAAGTAACTCCCTAACTAGTTTTTTTTAAATGTAATGCCAGATTACCCTTACGAATGCAGTATTAGAAAGAAAATTTTAGCCATATTTAAACGCAAGTCCTATAATCTCCAAACAGGGCAGTGACTACAAAGGTATTGTAATCCAATCTATGTGAAGGCCACAAAAATGGAGAAGACAGATAAAAACCAGTTGGCATAACAACAGTATTAGAAACAGAAACTACTTATGTTATGCTTTGCTGACATTAATTTATCAATGTGACTTCCCAAAAAATTAAGGACAAACTGAAATTATTTAGAAAATGCCATCTTGGAACAATAATGGAAAGGACATCTGTGAATCGTACATGGGTATAAGGAAAGTGGGATAGAAACACTTGTATCCAATAAATAAATTGCTTGGATTGTCAATCTATAAGTTCATTTGCATCAAGCTAGTGAGAACTGTTAGACAAAAAAAGCACACACAGCTTTCATTTGTTGACTGATTCAATCACATTGATATAGCCGCCCATCCCACATTCAAAATAATAACCTAAATATATAAAAAACATTAAAACAACCAATTTGAATTAAAAAAACAAAGTAAAAGAAATAAAAAAAACAAAATAGCAGTAAAATATCCCTAAGATGCTTTCCATTAATTGTCATGCATGGCATCTAGCAGGTTGTACTATCATGTTATCCCCAAGCTGGTTCACAAAACCATGTTTCAAGGGCTGTCCAGAAAGCCAGCAAGGTTGCTGCCAGTCTTATGGAAGGGTAGAGGGGAAGAAGTAGAATCTGTAGCTGTTCCAGTCATAACATTTTCCCTTTCCTACCTTACAAACCTAGAATGTGGATAGGATTGACTGCACAGAATTTATTACAAGCTCCAAACTACTCCCTGGCTGTTGGCTGACATGCGGTATAGTTTACTTACATATTTTTCATCAAAAACAGACAACCCCACTATCCATGTCAGAAAACAGTGTCTTTCCCACCATTGTTGAATTGCCTCAGACATGACACAGAAATGCACCATATGTTTATACATGTTGTTGAATGTTAGGCAGGACTTCATTGTAGGGAAGTAAGATTCTGTTTTGATTTATTTATAGAAATGAAGAGATTAACATTCTTACCAGTTGATTGCTGTACCAATATAATGATGAAGCCTTCAGGACACACCAAAACTTTTTCCATTTGTTGCCAATAAAGCCTCCTTTTTCCTTTTTTTTATACAGCCATCCCTGACAATCAGCCAGTCCGAGATCCTTACATGAGATCCTTCGGCGACTCATGCTGTAAACACCTGTGCAATTAGAAGCAAGTGTCACTTTAAAAACAACAACAACAACAACAACAACAAAACAAACAAAAATACTATTTTTTTCTTGTAAATACACCCTAGGATTTTCAGGATATGAACAGTGTCACTTTTTTAAAAAAACAAAACAAGCAAAATACTATTTTTTTTTCTTTTAAATAATACACCCTAGGATTTTCAGGGTATGAATAGTTCACCAAGTTAAATTAGTAAAAGTGACGCTTTTAGAAATATCCCACAGAATGAGAAATATATTTCCAATGAAGATCAACTACTAATTTTTACTCTTAGAGATCTCTCCAACAAGTATTAATATATGGCTAAAGTATCCTTCAAAGCTGATTTGCCTCAAAATTATTTGTCACAGCTGATAAGACATTTATCTTGTTTCACATACACATACACACAGAGAGAGAGATACACACACACCATTATTTACATACCAAAGCAGTTTAGTACAAATGAAGAGCATGTCATTGTTTTCCGCTCTTAATCAAACCAAAAACTGAACAGAGTACGATATAGCAGTCACCGCCGCCGCCACCACCACAAGCTGATTTGAAAAGCCCTCAGTTTCACACGAGCAAGATATCAACGTAAACAAAAAGAGGAACAAAGCAGACTCAGTACCTTGATTTTTCTTCCTCGTCTTCTGACGCAAAGGGATCTGCAAGGCACGCAGAAAAGAAAGAAAAGAGGAAATTTCAGTTGGTGTTGTAACATTTGCAGAGGACAGAGGAGGAGGAGGAGGAGGAGGAGGAGGAGGAGGAGGAGATGGAGGTAGAGCTTGCTATAGAATGCAACCTTTCAAACATGCTCGCCACACAGCAAATGGGAAAGCCAGGAGCTGAAGCATAACATGCTGTAATTAAAATTGATTCATGTGGAGCTCCTAGAGAAAAAGTACTGCGTTCTTCTGTCTCTTTCAGTACAGCTTCCTGTTTCACACCTGCAGCAAGCTAGTCTGTGTTAAGGGTAGTTAGATACAGGAACACAAACCAAAAGCAGCCATCTGAAAATGAAGCTTTGCAGCTTTATATCGGTCCCTAATATTCAAAGGGTAAAAGCAAGTATGGTGAGAATGTGTGTCCAGGACTCAAAGGTATGTAAAGTATGAAAACCTGCACATGGCATAACTACCAGCAATCTTTGTATCACTCGGCAGCCATTCCCATGGCAGAGCTTGGCAAACGGCAAAGAATCAGGGGAAGGAGAGACTCAGCCTAAATTTTTGTCACTAGTTCGTACCACAACATAGCCAAGTTAATCCTACAAAATCAATGAGACTTAAATATGAAGGTTCAACCGACAAACATCACCCAGTGAATCCTTCCTTACGGACTAGCAGATAAATATATGAATCATCTCTAGTGGAAGTAGTGTGGTTACAGTGATCATGTATTTGTAGATTTTGAACTGGAATGAACTTCTACTCACTGGTGTGTTACACAGCTGGTCATTCACATATTTAATCAATGTAAGTATGCAAAGTTCTACGTTCTTTGCTCAACCCTGGCAATAAAGGGTACTATGCTTCACTTTAGTATCTCAATTCACCATCCTTTGTCTTATTATTGAATTTTTTAAAATTTTAAATAGATGTGCATGGAAGTGATTTCCCCATAACATAATGCATTTTATTTTGGTGGCTTTCTTTAATATATGCACTGTGTGTTATAACTTGAGAAAGAGCAAATATTGGCACAACATGTCTCTGGGCTAAGGTCCTACAATTTAAATGACATTGACAAAAGTTATACTTGGGTTTGATATCCAATGGTCTTCCACTAGGGCAGGAGATTCCTGAATTGTCTTGCAAGAATAACTTGCCTTCTTCCGAACCCATTGTCCATTTTGAGTTTCCTCTCACATCATTCATTCATACCCAAACTACCATTTTCCATTCCCAGGTGTGTGCTATGCCAGCTCTCACTTGCTTTTGTGTCTGTAAATTCTGTTAAGTCCCCAGAGCTATTTGCCAATAGTGCCTCTTTAGTCTACCATTGATATTTCATATTATAACATGCATTCTTACCTGAAGCCTCAGCCACACAACTAAGCATCTCCACATGTTGAATTTGCCCTATAAGCAACCTGTCACATGCCCATACTGCAGCTTGCTAGAAATGTGGGCCTACTTGAAAGCTGAGTGGCAGGGATAGCCAAGATGCCTTTGATCACCTCTGTGTGAACAGCCACTGCATCTGTTCTTGATAAGGTCCTGTCTGGCTATGGTGACACATGCCTTAGTTGCATCTAGATCCAATTGTTGGAATGTGCTCTGCCTTGGGCTTCCTTTGCATCTTTGGGAACTGGAATTGGTTCCGACCATAGCAGAAAAAGTGGAAGTCAGGATCATATTACCTGATCCAGCAAGGCTCTATTAGATACTCTGTTTGTTTGTTTCTGGGCACTATTATTGATAATGAGCTTTAAAGTCCAAAAAAATGACAGCTGAGATAATCCTCCCTCCTTAAATATTAGCCTGACCACAGCTTAAGATCTGATGGTGGTGGCATAATTTAGTGTGGAAAAGAAAAGGACCTACTTACTATCTATGGTGATTCTCAGTCATCCACGTCATGATTGTCCCAAAGGTGCTTTTTCATGAGGCAACTGGGCTTTCTTTTTTCTCTTTGAAGATGTTTTGCTTCTCATCCAAGAAGCTTCTTGGATGAGAAGCAAAATGTTTTCAAAGAGAAAAAAGAAAGTCCAGTTGCCTCATGAAAAAGCACCTTTGGGACGACCTACTCACTGATCACACCTAAATTATGAAGCTCTCATCTCAGACACAACTGGCACCTCACTCTGCTTATCTGATTTTGCTGGCCTCAAGTACTGCAAATTTTCCTTGAATCTTAAAATAGAAAGACCAACATCAACACACTGCAGACTACAATTAGCACATTTCTTAAGTTAAAAGTTCAGCTGCAGTGAGCAAGACAGAAGGATTAGCAGCTTTGAGACAGGTCTGCCTGAACTGAAGCTTAAGAGAAAGACTTTAGAATCCATGCAGATAAATACATTAAACTTGGATGTATTGTTCTCACTAGCTGAACCCTAAGGTCTATTTCTGAGGTCTTTCTTCGTGGATCCGTACCTAGTGAGGCAAGAGGGGTGGCCACAAGGGAAGTTCAATAGTGATTCCTCCTCCCCCCACCCTGCCATCTGTGAACTGAATCATGTTGGACACTTTTCTGAAAGACCTTTTTAATCTATGAGGCATTTGAAGAAAATTTCTTAAGCATTTCAACTATTATTTCTCCTGATGGGTTTATTATTATTTTAACTTCTGTTAACTATTACTGCTGTTTTTGTTTTATCTTGATTTGCTTTACTTTCTTTCTTTTCTGTTAAATACTTGTACACTTTCAGGGAACTGTAATCAACCAACCAACTAAGAAATAAAACCTGAACAGAAGTTCAGAAACTCTCTCAAAGTGTAATCTTTTCTTAGAATCAAAGTGTTAGAATGGAGGCAGAAAATTATTTCTCCCAGGATGGAGGTATGGAGCTAGTCCATCGCATTTCAAATTACTTCAGTCAAAAGATTTGAGCAATAATTATGATTTGGGGTGCACATAGGTGAGCAATCTCATGGACAAGGCCAAAATATTCCAAGCTTTTTGCTATTTTGTGGTAATTTAAAGCATTCGTTTTGCTCCTTAAAAGCAAGAAGAGAGTTTTCAAGGGTGCCTTATATATCTTAGGTGTCCATTTTGTATCTTAACCTCTTCAAAACATGGGAAGTTGGAAACACATATGAAGTGCTGGAGGTGGCATAAGATCCATAAAGGCAGAAGTTACTTTGATTTTATTGAATGGGAGATTAGAATCTCATCTCACTCAAGGTAAATTAAAATGTTTCAGATGGGAATTGATCTGCCCCCTTCCTTGGGAAACTATCACATCATCTCTGTCTCAAACACTGTGTCGAAAGCACAATGCTGTCTCATCATCATCCTGCTAATGAGCGAACAACACACTACATTGTGACAGGAGCAACAGGGATGTCAACAGGGATGAAAATTTGCAACATCATAGCCAGAAATTGTTCTTTCACCCAGTTTTAGTTGCCCCATGAAAATGTATTTGAATTACTACACGTACTAACGGTAGCAAGAATTGTATTTGCCCAACATTGGAAAAATGAAAACTTACCAGCTGAAGAAGTACTAATTAAGAAAATTCTAGAGTGTGCAGAAATGGTTAGATTGACTTTAAAGATAAAAGAGAAAGAAGACTCAGTGTACTTTAGAACATGGGATAATTTCTATCAATGGCTAGAAAGACGAATTAGAGAGAAAGGAATGTGATATGTAATTTTGAATATATATTAGCAAGATTGAGTGATTAATTAACATATTGTTTATGATAATTAACTACTTTCTATTATTGTTTGTTAAATACAGGAACCCAGACATTATGCTGTTTGCTAAATATTGAGAATGTTACTTGGAAAAACCCCAACCCTAACCCTAACCTTAATCCTAACCCTAACCTAAATCCCAACCCCAACCCCGACCCCACCTTATTCCTAACCCCATAAAACTAATAAAATCTATACAAAAATGTATTTGAATTTAGCCCTGATCTATGTGAATTCTTTTTCAAAAACTATTTATAGAATGTTAAGATCACACTTTCAGGGATTTCTTTAAAATCTACAATTTAAAATAAACAGTTGAATTTACTTAACCTGAGGGAGATCATTGTTACAGAAATTTTTAATGTATTACCAAATAAAAGTGAATTGGCACAAAAAAGGGCATCTGATGCCAAAGACACACACACACACTTTGTTGATGCCAAATGTACTCCCCTTTGGAAGATCCTCTAAAATTGGCTGCAATTCCTGAGATCTTTTTGTCATTCTCACAAACAGAATAAAAAGATTAGCTTCCCCTGATAATCTCAATGCACAGAGTTGATATGGAAGGAAGGACTCTTTTAGATGTATGCCTCATCTATTAGCTTTAAAAGCATACAAATAGGCAGCAAATATAGCTCCTTCAGAACTAACGTAACATGGATCATCTAGATAGATCAGCTGTTAAGATGTCAATATCAGTTCTATTGCTAGCTGAAACTTCTAGATCACTTCCAACAAGTAGAATGATTTTTAATCCAATCTACGAGAATAATAATTATTACTATAGCCAGACTCTATGTAATCTATAAATGACCCAGCAGATGGATTGATCCAATGTTCAAACCAAATAGACTGTTATGTAAGTCAGAAATGACAGAATACGGTGGAACTTCAAGCCTTCTATGCTATGGGTTTAAGCAGAATTCCCACAGCACTACTTTTTAAAATTGACTTTGCAGGTAATAAATAATGAAACTGTTTTGACACTGAGCCTGGACACATAAAACAGAGCTTAGAGCACACAATGGTTATATACTGCATGTCCCTCTCCCTCTGTTTGGAAAGACAATGATAAAAGTAATAGGTAGGTAGGTAGGTAGGTAGGTAGGTAGGTAGGTAGATAGATAGATAGATAGATAGATAGATAGATAGATAGATAGATAGATAGATAGATAGATAGATAGATAGATAGATAGATAGATAGATAGATAGATAGATAACCTTTATTGTCATTTTTTACTGTGGGCACAATGGCATACTAAAATGAAATTTAGTTGCTTGCTCTCAAAGTGTAAACATACATAACAATATTTAAACATACTATATACAACATATGTATAGACCTATAAATACGTTACATATAGGTAATGTATACATATTAATCACTGTTCATCTTGAATACATAACGGAAGGAGGAAGGAAATGAAAGTAATATTAATGCTGATTGAGTGGGGTGAGGGAGAAGCTTGGGTTATGATCTTCATCCAGTTAGACTGACCGTCTATTTCTCAGTTACCTGGTCCCAAAAGAGAATGCTCATGACTGTACAACACTTATTACCAGGGCTTTTTTTCTCATAGAACGCCCAGAACGGAGTTCCAGCACCTTTTTTGGATGGAACCTTGTAGGGTAGGCAAGGCGGGTTGTATGACATGGTGTGAGTTCCGGCACCTTTTTTTTTTTTTAGAAAAAAGCACTGCTTATTACACTATTACAAGTGTCAGGAGGGCTGTGACCTTTTTCTTTTTCTCCATCCAAAGTGTCCGTTCCTGTACTTCCCAATCAACGTATTTCAGTTTTGTATAAATAAAAGCTGAATCTTTGTCTCCCTCCTTAGCCAGGCCAGTTGAATTCAGTCTACCAGAAAATATTATGTTCTGGATTAGGGGTCTGCGCGAAGCTTCAATTTAGAAATTGCATTTGAAATGGATTCAATCAAATCTCTGAATCAAACAATCTTCCGCAGTAAATTTGAAGTCAAAGCAAATTGTCAAATTGAATTAAATGCAGTGAAGTTACTCCAACAACTTGGAAGCATTTGCCAAATTTGCAAATTTCCTAAACAGATTCAGTTTGATTTTTTTTCTGAACATTTTCCCTGGAATTGTTGCAGTGATACTCTCTAGGTCAGAACAGCTATAAATAATTTTATTCTCCACCACACAAAGCCTTTAAAAATTGCAACCACTCTTTAAGAACACAATGCTTGTGACAATGTCTTCTAAGCTTATCCTATCCCCTAAGTTTAATCAAGCCCTAGTAAGTTGTCTGACCCATAGTGGAATGAATATTTTTCATCTTCCCTCAACACAAACATTACTATTTACATGATTGGGCACTTTAGCAGTGATGGAGCTAAAGTGATGGAGTGATTATGTAAAAGGGGATGTCATCTGTCCATTTCCTGCTGAATAAGCTGGAGACTGGCATGTCTGGCACCCTACTAGTCATATTGTGTGAATAGAAACTGACAAGCAGGTCATGTGACAGAAAGGGAAAACCTTACTTTTTGAAGTCATTTTTACTTTCCCCTCCCACATCCTTGCACAGCCTCCCTGCAGTTTGCAGAAGAATTGAAGCTGGCTAAAGAAGGAGTGTCTATGGAGATTCTCAGTCATCCAGGTCATAGTTATCCCAAAGATGTTTTTCCTACAACATAGTCCTTTCAACAGTTCCAAGAAGGCTCCACACCCATTTGCACTACTCAGGTGACCCTGACAACACAGATAAATCTCCAGGTGGCCTCAACGACTCGCTAAAAGAATGCAAATGACCAGCTGTCTGCAAAGAGTATGAATCCTTCCATTCCCCACCATCTAGTCGGAGCTGAAGAAGCTTCTTGGGTGAGAAGTGATATGTCTTCAAAGAAAACAAAGTCCAGTTGCCTTGTGAAAAAGCATCTTTGGGACAACTAATGAAGGTGACTTTCTCTGTTAACCTGTGGCATGCCCTGGAATATCTCCCTTGCTTCCTCCCCAGTCTGTGCTTCCTCCCCAGCCCACCCCACAAGATTAGGGAGAGGTGACTATAATTTTGTTAGATAAATATGTATGCCACTGTATCCTTTCAAATTCAAGCTAGCTTGCAACAGTACCATATATTATAAAATGCCCTTGATAAGAATAACCCTACAACCATTCATAACATATTAAAATCAATAAATGACATTCATACAGAACACACATGAATAGGACCTCTGGAAAAATTTGGTCTTCACCAGTTTCCAAATACATATAGCATGTCCTGCTTGACAGCCCATACCAACCCATGGCTCATCTGCAGCAACTGATCCATAGGAATGGGTTGAGCTCATTCTGTTCCATGGCTAAAGCATTGCAGGTGATTGATGCAGTGGACAGGAGCAAATGAGGGAACAAAGTGGCACAGAGCTGTCAACATGTCTAAAATTGCTTCTGGCAGAACTCCCTCCCATCAGCAGCAGGGACAATAATTTGTGCTTATTCTTTTCCACCAGGCAAATGAGAACGTTAATGGGAGGGAAAACTCAGCCACCAATCATTGTAACTTAAGTGGCCCTACGGTAAACTGCCAGGACAATACCATTGTAATTTTCACTGCCGTCAAGTACAGAAATAGTCATTATGAAACAGCAATTCAGCCATCAACCTGACTACTTCACCACTTCCAATTTTCCAGTAAACTGAGGAGCTGGCAGAGAAAAGGCCCAGGAGCCACTTTGCCAACCTTTGGTGCCTTCTATTTCTGAAATGTGGTCGGGATTTTTAAGCCAATAGCCATGTGCTGTGTAATTATTCACAGTCTCCTGTGCACCAGAGGGATTGCACACCCACATTTTTTGAGAGGAAAATAACTTAGAAAGGGAGAAATATGTCATAGTTTGTTGAGTTATGAAAACCAAGGAGATGGATAGCGGAATGGATCATCTAGAATTTTGATCAAAATAATTCTGTATTCCAACACCTTGTTCAGGCTTGTTGCTTTAAATTAACCCTGGAAAGGCTAGGAAGAGACAAATTTAGACAATAATATAACCCAACAGTTAATGGGTTTTTTTTAAGTGGATTTGAGAAAACCCATCCTTGAAGCTTCTAATCTGCCTCATCTGTATTAGAAAAATATGGTTTATATATATCCTTCTAATTTCAGCATTATTCTTTTCAGCAGCATAATACATCAGTGCACCTAGTTACTTGAAGAGCAATTTACATTGCATTGTATCATTGAAAAGAAGTTTGCTGACAAACCAACCACCATAATCTCTAGGAGCCAAGAGAGCTGAAGATGCTATTTTGGAGACATATATTGAATTCAAGAAGGTGTCATCAGATCACATCTTGTTTCAAACCATTTTGAAACAAGCCATTTTGAAGTAGAAATCATTAGATGTTCATTCTTACCTATTTCTCTGCAAAGAATGATACTTATTACCTCAGGAAGAAAACTTTCCATTAACCATTCTCCAATAGATGTTGACATGGTATGGCAGTGTATGGAGTAGGGAGTGGGGGTGTGGTGTGTGGTGTGTGTGTGTGTGTGTGTGTGTGTGTGTTAAATGGCAAAATGGTAATTGTGACCATGAAAGTAAAGCATTTTTAATATATCTATATAGTGAACATTAAAATGGGGTGGGGCTTGAATCACATGAAGACAGCCACCATCTTGATTTTTTTTAACCTTGCTGCAGATACTGCTGGTGGTTTTACAAGGAGAATGCGACCCACTATTAGGAAGTCAACAACTGTACCATGTCATTTTTCTGTATATAATAAAACTGCTGTATCTCTTTTGGCATTAAAAATGCCAAATGCTGGTTGCAAATACTCTCATCATATGGTCAGACCCTGGAGTGTCATCCATGATGCATTGTTTACTAAGTACTGTATCTAAGTACCATCAGGCAGTGGCACTTTGGAAAATGTCCTCATCTGAAAAAATAAATCAGATGTTTCACAATTTACAATGTTCCTGCCAAAGTCTTTATCCCCTTTGGGTTCTTGAGATTGTACTGGATGATTCAGTGGGGAAAAAGAACACAGAAAAGCTTTTATAGCCCCACCAAGTAATTTTCTTGCTAAATGAATAATATTATTTTTTTCTCTCCTTAATAGTAACGTTGCATACTCACAGTGGCTCTGCCATCAGCTGCCATCCAAAGTATTGAAATAAATGGAGATGCTGGAAAAGAAAGACATAATTACATTTTAAATGCTAATAATACTAGGAAGATGCTTGTCATTAGCATTTACTGGACATACTGGAGTGTTGCTAGTTATACTGCACTGTATCCCATGCAACAGAATTCAAGTACTACTCTAAATAGCCAGCCTGCAGAAGGAACACATTCAGTCCCTGAGGCCCCGGGTTCAGGATTGAACCAAGGAACCAAAGACAAACAGCCAAAAGAAAGAGCCCCTAAAGAAGAAAGAAATATAGCACTGAACTTGAATTCTTTAAATCATAATTTGTTGACCCATTAAAAAAATTATCAAGTTGATACACGATGGGTTAGCCCCTAACCAAATGGGTTCATATAAGTTGTCTAAAAATGAGTACCCCCCTCCTTCTACTTCCAGTAATTAACTATACAAGATGTAGCTTGGGGAAGTAGGGTATAGAGGCTGAAACCCATGAGGACAAAGGACAAAGAATAAATAGTGAAAACAAGCAAAAGGTTCCCCAGAGATTCATAACTATAGCACCAGATTACAGTGCAGCTCTCTGGTTCTTCAGACAGGAATAAAACATTTTCCTCTCTTCTTCACCCAACACTCTGACTTAGAAGCCGAAGTAGGAAACCCATTGATGTGTGGGGCACTGCTGCAGGAATATTTGTTCTGAGCATAATTTTTACTCTGTGGGCAACAACAACAACAGAGTACATATCCATTGTGCTTAAAACAGGAGCACAAGGCACACAACAGTGCACACTGTGATGTTAGAAAGCGTGGTGTATTTTTTTTTTTCATCTATAGCTCTGCAAAGGCAGGCTCCAGTTTCTAAAGTTTAGAAATTAAATCTCTGATTGCCACCTTCACTCTGGGTGAAGAAATGTCTTTATTTTTATTTATTTTTTCTTCTTCAAATTGTTTCCCATTCTCCCATGGCACTGAAAAAGGCACATAATACCTAATGCAACATCTATGTAGCTGCACAGCTCTAATTCTCCACCCATCGACACAACTATATTTTGAATTATTCCTGCTAGTAAATTATGATATTAAGGACTGAAGCACATCTTAATAAATCACAGAAGCCTCAATTACTCAGAAATGCATCATAAAAATATTCCCCTCTGCCTTTTCAAAAATATTTGGCCTAAGGAATGAAAAGTTAACTTAACAAAAATTAAAATTACTTCATATATGGACAGAAATTCACACCGACACACAAGCTGAACAAGTCAGCTTCATGAGAAAAACTTTGATTTAAAAAACCACCGCTGCTAACAATAGATCAAAACACTCAGGTTCGTATTTAACTATAATGAATTAAAAATAATAGAGATGTTAAAGCTGGCTACAAAAAAGTCTAAAACAAATGAAGAGGAATGCTATAAAAAACATTTTCAGTGCTGTTTGAAAATTGCATCCCAAACATAAACAGATAGGAAACCTTTTCTTTGATATACAGTAAATATTATAAGGAATAACAAAAGTTAACCAGAAGAAGAGAAATAATATAACAAACAATATTTTCATCATTTGAAACCTACAAGAAGCAGTGAAGAGAAAAGTGGTCTGTG
>NW_015388564.1:0-3601 GCF_001527695.2 Protobothrops mucrosquamatus
GAGAAACTTCCTGACGGTTAGAACAATTAACCAGTGGAACAACCTGCCTCCAGAAGCGGTGAATGCTCCAACACTGGAAGTTTTTAAGAAGAAACTGGACAGCCATTTGTCCGAAATGGTATAGGGTTTCCTGCCTGAGCAGGGGGTTGGACTAGATGACCTCCAAGGTCCCTTCCAACTTTATCATTATTATTATTATCTCTTGAATGAGTTTTAATGAGGCCTGCATTTCATCTTGAGCAGTGCTTGCTTTGTCACGTTGCAACATTGTCCCAACAGAACTCTGAGTTGTTGGGCTAGCTTGTCCAACAGAGGGTGCAGAAGAGGTTTTCTTTGCAAGTCTGGTAATATTAGATGTGGTCATTTTGTGGCTGACAGTCTTGAACCAATATCCAAAATGTAAACAGGAGCCAGCTGTTAAGGCAAGTCCACCTCCTCCAGTCACGTCTTAAATCTAAAATGTTCTCTTTCTCCAGATAGTGTCTATTTAGTTTTGGCCAGCATCAAAAAGTATACTGTAGCTATAAACAGTCTTTTCACTTGTAATCTCAAACGAAGGCACTATTTTGTTCTCAGGTTTTAGTCAAGGTAATTTGTAATAGAAACACTTCTTTCTCTTTTTGTTTCATGGTACTGTCGTTTCTTTTTTTTCGCCACTAGATGTCCTCCTCGGCTTATTTATCAGTCTCCGATATTCATAACAGCTTCCCCTTTGTTATGTTAACTGCCGCTTTTAAATAGTCTCTCTGGGGGGTCTTTACTCTTTCAGCTTCTCCCCATCAGGGTCTCAACATTTTCGATCACAAGGAGAAGGAAAAGACTTCAGCTCACCCAGACTCAGCTCATTGTTGAAGATCAGCTGTTTTGCATGGCTTCCCTTCCGGCTGGAGACAACTTGGGCTGCCTTGGCTCTCCCGGCAGCCTTTCTTCCGCCCCTTTAGAGGGGGCTCCAGTTCGCTCAGATCGGTTGCCACCAGATCCAAGCTCCTGAAGTATCCCTCTTTCTTCGTTGCCCCTCCAGGGCAACTTTCCGTCCCTTTAAGGGACGATGGGCGAAGCGAAATCGGACTAAGAAGCTGGAGCCCCAGCTTTCTTTCGTCTGTCTCATTCTCTGCCAAACCGGAAGTCTCCACAATCATATTCTAATTCTCATTTTAATATCATCGCTTACTCATAAAATGACCTTTATCCTCTAAATCCATCTTCTATTTATAATTCAAAACAATTATTTAAGTAACTAATTTATTTCCCTTAGAAATATAGACCTAACTATTAAATCCAATAATATATTTTAAAATCTCCTTGGCTCATTACATAAAATGTAAAGCTTTTCCATTAGGTATCACACAAAGAAAACCATTTTTTTACGTCTAACTCTGGCCTTCCTTTTATGCCAAGCTGGCTTCCATAAAAGAGCTTTTAGATAACCACGGTGCTTCCTGTGGCGAGGCGCTGCCGAAGGAGGCTTTTTCTTTAGCCTCCAGCCCGGGACTGCGTCAAAGCCGTCAAAACAGCGCGGATCAGCTGTTTTGCGGCTCGGAACTTTCTCCCCGGGCGAAGGGGAGAAAGTGAGTTTGGTTGGGATAAGGGTTGAGTTCCCTAGTCCCCCCTGGAACGATCCTGGGGGGATGTAGGTGAGAACTCCCCTGGAGTCCTGACCTCTTCTCCGTAGCTCGGTGTGTCTTTGTTCCTCGGAGCGAAGCCAGACGTCGCCGCCACTGCTGTTACATTGTAGCTGCTTGTGAGTAACTTTTGAAACAGACGGAACCTGACAGGGAATTTTTATTTTAGTTAAAAAATGACTTTAACTCGAAGACTTTATTGGGATTTTTTACTTGCTATAAGTGAAAGTGACAAGAAAATGGCCACGGAAGCATTCCTTTCTTTTTAACAAAAGGAAAACTTTCACTTTCTTTCCGGTTGTGGATGTACTTTAAAGGATTTTAATTTTTTTTTTATTTAAAGTTAAGCTTTTTAAGTTTATACTTGCTGTGATTTAAAAAAAATAATTTTGCAGAATGGCTTCAAAACGTACTGTTCCTGCATTGTCTAAAACAGCTATTTCTTCTCCTGTGGTGCAAACTCAACAACAAAAACCTAGATCTCCTCCACCAACACCTCCTCCCTCCATTTCACTTAAAGATTTACAAGAGGCTTTAGCCAAGTCCTCATTGCAGACTTTGAAACAAACAGAAGAACTTTTGGATAAGAAAAATCAGGAACTTTGTGAAAATTTATCACATANAAGTATTTTAATCGGAAACACAGCTGGTAATATTTGGTTTTAATTCGGCTTTTATCGGGGTTTATTTTTTTTGTATTTTTGTATTTTTGTATTTTGTATTTTTTGTATTTTGTGTATATTATTTGTTTTTAATATGCTGTGAACCGCCCTGAGTCCTATGGGAGAAGGGCGGTATACAAATTAAAATAATAATAATAAATAATAATAATAATTCCATGGATGAGAATCCTCCAGGGGAAAACAACTCAAGAGGCTTGGGAAATTTTGAAAAGTGAGATAATAAAGGCCCAGTCTAGCACAATACCAACAAAGAGGAAAAATAACAGCTCTCAAAAGAAACCAGCATGGCTGCATAAAGAACTCTCTGATCAATTGAAAGATAAAAAGGACAAGTATATAAAGTGGAAAGAGGGACACATAACTAGGTCAGAATATCAGCAAATACCCCGAGCCTGCAAAGACGAAGTGAGGAAAGCTAAGGCTCAAAATGAACTAAGGCTTGTAACCAAAGTCAAAAATAACAAAAAAACCTTCTTTCAACATGTAAAAAACAAGAAAAAAGTGAAGGAAACAATTGGTCCATTAGTGGGTGAAAGTGGCAAGAAGGTGACAAGCAACAGGGAGAAAGCAGAACTATTTAACTCATTTTTCGCATCTGTCTTTACACAAAGGGAAAAAACAGACCAACCTATCAAAAATAGTGCCATAAAAAACAAAATAGAAATACAAGTTAAGATAGGCAAGAAAATGGTAAGTGAACACCTGTCCAGCCTAGATGAGTTCAAATCACCAGGACCAGATGGATTACACCCCAAGGTTCTCAAGGAACGGGCAGATGTGATCTCAGAACCACTGAACTATATTTTTCAAAGATCTTGGAGCACTGGGGAACTACCAAAGGACTGGAAAAGAGCTGATGTAGTTCCCATCTTCAAAAAAGGAAAACAAAAGGACCCAGGAAATTACAGACCTATCAGCCTGACCTCAATACCTGGGAAGATTCTGGAAAAGATAATCAAACAACGAATCAGCGAACACCTACAGGCAAACAAAGTCATTACTAAAAGCCAACACGGGTTTGTCAAAAACAGATCATGCCAGAAAAATCTTATTGCATTCTTTGACCAAGTGACAAAATTAGTGGACCAGAGGAATGCTGTGGATATAATTTACTTGGACTTCAGTAAGGCATTTGACAAAGTAGATCACAACCTACTACTTGACAAGATAGAAAAATGCGGGTTAGACAGCATCACCACCAGATGGATCCGTAGCTGGCTGACCGGCCGTACTCAGCGTGTGGTCCTCAATGGAACCGCATCTACATGGAGGGAAGTGTGTAGTGGGGTGCCCCAG
>NW_015388564.1:6543-13906 GCF_001527695.2 Protobothrops mucrosquamatus
GATAGACTTGAAAAGGTAGAGGAAGGAGTGGAAACTTTTCAAAATGATATCCTAATGATGCAATATAAACAATTGGAATTTGCTCTGAGAATCAGGGGTCTTGCAGAGGACCCACAAGAGAAACTTAAAGAGGAAGTTGTGACAGCTTTGGCCCTGGTATTGAATTGCAATCCAGAGGTGATTTGTGGAGAAATAGAAATTTTTTTTAGAGTGAACTCCTGGGTTGCACGTCAAAGAAATCTACCTAGAGATGTGGTTGTTTATTTTACTACAAGAATACGTCGTAATGAAATTATACAGCTTTTTTATCAGCAGAGATTTCAAATTGCCGCACAAGATATTATACTTTTAAAAGAAATACCTTCTAAGATTTTAAGAAGAAGAAAAGATTTTACATTTTTGACTCAGGAGTTAAAGAAGCGGCAGATACCTTTCAGATGGGAAATTCCTTTGGGTATTATATTAAATTTTGCAGGGACCAGACATAGATTAAACTCTGTTCAAAAAGCCAAAGATTTTTATATGTCGGTCCTGAAAGCTGATATGTCACCATCATCGACATCTAAAGCACAGAAAGATCTGATGGAGCAACCTGTTGTGGAACTGCCTGGGGCCATGTCATTATCGGTAGATCCTCAAAAGGAGCAAAGGATGACCCGTGCTGCTTATAGGCGTAAAGAGAGAGAGCAACAAAAAGAAACAGTTTCTATAACATATCCACAGCCTTCGGAGCAAATGGGAGGAGCGAGGCCAAAGAGGGCTGCAGCCACAGATGTGCAAGGAATGCTTAGCAAGCTTTGTAAGCCAAAAGATGGATAAATGCTGGAAATGAGACTTTATTATGGAAATGGAACAAATTAGTTTATTATATGTTTGTAAAGAGCTTTTTGTTCTTTTTTTTTTCTCTGAAAGAGGTAAAAAATTAAGAGTGGGATTTTATTTTATTTTTCCAGCTGTGAAGCAGGAGGTATTGACTTAAGATTTTATGGAAAGTATAGACTGGAGAGGGAAGAAAGTGAAGGGAAAATTTAAGTAAAATGTAAGGAAAAATTATGTAAAGTTTAAATGTTGAAGGTGGATAGATTATATTAGATGTATGGAGTGATTAAATGTTATATAGTTTTTGAGTAGATATATTGGTTTTTAATTAATCTTAATTAATTTAATTGCTTTATTAGAGTTAAAGTAGGTATATACTGATAGTATTATATTTGTTTAGTTAAATTGTAATTTAGATTTGGAATGATTTGTTTTAGTCCTGTATTTGGTTCCGGGAAGCTCAGGGGGGGAAGGGGATTAGGGGTATTAAAAAAAATTGATGTATTCATATGTTAATAATAATTGTATTGATAAGAGGAAATGCTCGGCTGGTACCCCGACTTGCACTCAAAGAGGTGGTCAGGAAGAGGGGGGATGTAGAAGTGGGAAGGAGGAAGGAGGAGAGGTTGTGGGCTAGAGGTAGGAAGGAAAGGCAAGTGGATGAGGGCGGAGGCAGGGCGGGGGCTGCCGAGCGTTTCCGATAACGTATTGAGTTGGATTGTTTTTTTTGTGTGTGTGTGTTTGTGTTATACTTATTGTTTAATTATAAAAATTAAAAAATTTAATTTAAGTGAAGTTCTCCCATTGCCAAAATTAACAGGAATTGACAGCCAGACGCGATCGATTGAAAGTTATGACAACCTGGATAATCAAGCTGAAATTATAATATGGAATAAAATGGACTATATTGCTTATATGATACTGGAAGAAGGGGAAGAGAATTTTGATCAGATTGATTTGTTGATAAACATTAGTACTCAAATACTGAGATTTGATGACATAGATGCGACATTACGGAAACCAGCTTGGTATAGAAAAAAAGCCAGAGTTAGATTTAAAAATGTGATTTAAAATCTTAATTATTGGGTCAAAAAGGCTTTAGAGATTTGGACTGATTTGACAATCTAATTGAGTAAATGAAAGCAGTAAGATAATAATTGGTGTAATAATATGTTTGTTTTAGATACGATAGTTAATTTGGTTGAGAGTTAAATTTTACTTAACAGGTCGAAATGATTCTTTTTGTTTTGTTTTTTTTACTCTGTTTATATAGAAAACTATTTTGTAATAGCAGAAGAATTAGAGAGATCTATGATAAGAGAAGAAAGGGTATTAATTAATGATGTATTAAATTAAGAGATGGAATATATGTGAAAATATTAGAATGTTATTCTTGGAATATTATGTGTGTTGTAAAAGGGATACCCAAAATTTTATTAATATGTTTGTTTAAGATCAATTGGAATATTTTAATTGAAATTAGTGGAGCTTAAAAGCAGGAGTGATTTATGTAGATGTAATAGTAGGGATGATTCTGTGGATTGATTGAATTTTAAGAAGAAATAGATTAAACTAAATTTGTTATATCATGTGAGGAAATAGAGGGGGGAATTTTTTAANGATACCCAAAATTTTATTAATATGTTTGTTTAAGATCAATTGGAATATTTTAATTGAAATTAGTGGAGCTTAAAAGCAGGAGTGATTTATGTAGATGTAATAGTAGGGATGATTCTGTGGATTGATTGAATTTTAAGAAGAAATAGATTAAACTAAATTTGTTATATCATGTGAGGAAATAGAGGGGGGAATTTTTTAAGGTATTAATTTTAGTTATATATATATGACTTGTTTTGCTATGATTGATTACCCTTTCACCACGGTGTTTTCCTAAGCACTTTGATGTTAAAATAAAAAAAAAACCAATAAAATGTGTATTAAAAAAAAAAGAAACAGGGGAGGCCATCCAATCATCAGCCTATCAAGGAAGCCAGTCCCTTCACAGTCATCGAGTTGTTGGCCGAATGGTTTAAATCTCCATATCTGAGTTAATATATTTATCATACGTTCAGGCTGGTCTTCTTCTGGTTTCAGCTGGATTAGATCAACAGTCATGTTCGATGTTGTAGTTGTTTTTGGATCATCTAGATTGTCTAGAATCTCAATGTGTTGTCGTAAATCCTCTGCAGGTTCCATCTTAGCATTGCTTTGTTCAATTTCTGTTGCTGTAAAGTCTTTAAGTGAAGTCAAAGTTTGGGTGTCAAAGTTCTGGGTAGATTGTTGCTGGCATTTTTTAAAATCCACTTTGTTATTAGTTCCTTCTTCTATTGCTTTTTGAACTGTGGATTCCTCTAATGGGGTTAAAGCTGCGTTTTGTGGCTTTAAAGTGGCACATAAGTCTTTCATTCTAGAATTCATTAGCTCAGTAGCCTCTAGAATTTTTTCGAGTATAAGTTTAACATTTAGCTGTGGGTGGTGTTCCTCCATTTCTGTAATGTTTACAAATAGTCCTTTAGTGGAGGCTATTTTTAATAAAAGTCAATAACTGTCCACCTCCACTGTAAAGAGGTATTTTCACCACCCAGCTGTTTCAAGTTCTTATCTTTTGGTTGCTGTCAAGGACAAATTTTAGTCTCAGAGGTCTCCCAGTCAGAAAAAAATTATTCCACTTGCTGTACCAAATTTCACCACAAGATGTCCCCAGTAACATACAAAATAGGGCTTTTGTCCGGTTCAAGAAAGGGAAAAAAAAGAGTATTCCCTTTTTTCCCCGCCGAGTTAGCAAAAGAGTAAAGCAGTAAGTTTTTGTAGAAGTACAGAGCTTTTGGGGAGCCCAGGTATCCAGATATTACAAGTCCAGGTATGTGATCATTTAATCTTATTGTTCCTTTTTTGTTTCTTGGCTTTATTTTCCCAGAGTGAGCAAAAGCCGTGGAATTAAGCTGGGGGAAAAGGGTATTTCAAGAGTTTTTACAGGAAAGTAGTTGGGAAGGAGAAAAGGAAAAATAGGGTCTCACCCAACTCCTCCAGTTGCTTCTTCATGCTTAGTTAGTGCTTTGGGCTTTCGGCTGGTTCAACTAAGTGAGCGGCCATGTTGATGGCCGCTCTTTTCCTCTTCGGTCCTGAGGAGTTACCGCAGATCAAATGGAGAGGCTGCCGCCCCTCCGCGATCCAGCGAGAGTCCTCCCCAACAGTGGTCGCCCCTCCAGGGCGACCTTCGACCCGTTCCAGGGTCTTCCAAAGGAGAAAAACCGGACACTGGGGAGAGCGGTCTCTCCGCGCATCCGCCAGCATCGAAAACCAGAACCGGAAGCCGAACTGAAACATTCTAGATAAGGCGTTAGCCAAAAAATTCTTACCCCCTGGAAAATACTTTAAGGTGAAATTAAAATGGTTGAAGTACTGAGCCCACCAAACTTGTTTCGGGGATAATTTGCGGAGGGTTTTCAGAGCCTCCAAATTTTTGTGATCAGTCCACACCTCAAAAGGTATTTCCCCCCCTTCCAAGAAATGATGTCATGTTAGCAATGCCCAACGAACTGCAAAAGCCTCTTTCTCCCAAACAGCCCACCTCCTCTCAGTGTCGGTTAATTTTCGGAAAGTGTAAGGACAGGGTTGTAAATCCCCTCTGTGGTTTTTTTGTAAGAGAATGGCACCCACGGCCACGTCACTCACATCGGCTTGAATGATGAATTGTTGTTCAGGGTCAGGGAGCTTAAGAACTGGTTCATCTGCAAAGAGTCTCTTTAGTTTCTTGAACGCCGCTTGGCATTCTAACAACCACTGCAATGGCTGACAAGGTCGGGGTTCCCCCCCCTCTTTTCCCATTTTGACTAAATCGGTGATTGGCATGGTTATCTTTGCGAAAGAAGGAATAAATTGACGTTAAAAGTTGGCAAAACCCAGAAAGCTTTGAAGCTGCTTACGGGTGCGTGTGGGTTGCCATTCTAGCACTGCTTTTACTTTGGTGGGGTCCATCTCTATCCCCTCATTTGAAATCCAATACCCCAGATAATTAAGACGTGTCTGGTGAAATTCACACTTTGACAGCTTTGCATACAGTTTGGCTTTTAACAGTCTCTTTAACACCTCACGGACCAATTTGATGTGTTCTTCCATGGTTTTGGTGTAAATAAGGATGTCATCAAGATAAACCAAAACCCCCTTGTATAAATTATCATGGAGCACTTGATTTATCAATTGCATAAACACAGCTGGGGGGCCCTGCAGTCCAAAAGGCATCACTTTAAATTGGAAACTCCCCAGAGGGCAATTGAAAGCAGTTTTCCATTCATCCCCCTCCTTAATCCGGACTTGGTAATAAGCCTCTCTTAAATCCAGCTTGGTAAAGATTTTTCCTTTAGCCAGGTGGGCTAACATGTCCTTCATCAGGGTACGTATTTTCTATACTGACAGCATTTAACCCTTTAAAATCCACACATAATCTAAGAGACCCATCTTTCTTTTCCTTAAATAGCACGGGAGCAGCCACGGGTGATTTGGCTGGCTGAATGAAACCCCGAGTTAAGTTTTTATCAATGTACTCTCTCAGTTCTTTCATCTCTCTGGGCATCATAGAGTACATCTTTGGTTTTGGGAGCTTGGCACCAGGCAAAATTTCAACAGCACAGTCCATAGCCTGGTTGGGGTGGGAGGATGTCACATTCCTTCTCGCTAAATGCTTCCGCCAAATCACGGTACTCAGTTGGGACAAGTTGAATCCCTGGCAGCTTTTCAGCTACAGTCTTTAGGGTTTCACGGGGCTCCCCTTGAATCTCGCTGATGGCCAGTGACTTTATTTTATCGTCAGCAGCAGGTGGGAGGGGTCCTGTCCCCAGTCTTAACTTCCACATTCCCTACTCCCACCAGATGTTGGGACGCCATTTATCAAGCCACTCTAGTCCCAAAATTACTGCTTCAGTCATCTTCAGAACCACCACAAAATGGATGATTTCCCAATGCTGACCCATTTCCAAACGCACAGGTTCTGTTAGGTGCGTGGCAGGGGTACCTCCGATGAGGGACCCATTGGCTTGCTCAAACCAGTTTGAGTACGGTGGGTAGGTTAATTAAGCACCGAGTGGACCCCGAGTCTATTAGGACGTTCAAGCTCATACGGGCCCCTGTTTTGGGCACTATTAGCCTAGCGGGAATGGCAAAGGAGGGAATAGGCTGATTCACCATGGGGTCCTCCTCATCTTCCTTGTCACTGTCGTAGGTTGCTGGCATCTGCTGTGGCTCAGATCAGGTTTTGGCCTCAAGCTCGGTGGGAGGGGAGGCCTCGACGATCGGGTCCTGATGTGCCCAGTTTGACTTTTCTCTTTCCCCTCTGGGAGCTCTTCGTGGCTTTGTGGCGGCTACTGGTATGCTCCTGGGTTGAGGGTTAGGAGCTGGGCACTCCACAGCACAGTGACCCATCTGACCATTCCAGTAGCACTTGATTGGAGCCCTGGCTGGTGCTTGGGAGACGCTGGTGGTTGCAGTGGCTTGGAAACGTCGGCTATAAGGGCGTTTCTCCTGGATGCGTGGCGGCTTGGGCTCGGCTGTGCTTGACTTTCTGGGACGGTCCAATTCGATGTCTAGCACCACTGCCATGCTGTACCACTCATAAAATAGGCTAGGAAAGCCCTGAATGATGCAGGCTTGAAGTAAGTCACAGTCTAGCCCCTGCTTGAAGTAGTTGATCAGTGACCGTTCTGGCCACTGCCCCAGCCGACCAGCAACTCTTCTGAATTCCTGAGCATATTCTTTGGCGGGGCGGCCTCTTTGCCTCAGACAGTGGATCTCCTTCTCAGCCAGCAGACCCTGGGATTCGTCTTCAAAATGACCGCTCAGTTGCTCCATGACTAGGTTAATATTGTGCAATTCAGGAGTCCCTTCATCATGGAGGTTGGTCACCCAGTCGGCCGCTTCCCCCTCTAAATTTGCCTCCACAGCATTCACCATTATAGCTGCATCCAGGTAGGCATAAGCTTAGTGATCTAAATGAGCCCACACCTGATTTAGGAAGAAGGTTAGCTTCTCGGGGTCCCCATCAAAGGTGGGGTTGATGGGAGGCGGATCGAACCTCGGCAGAGCCGCCTGCACCTGCTGCAGGGCTTGGGCGGCTTGCTGGTCCTGGGGACGTGGCCGAACCACTCTCTGGACTTCCCTTGGCTGGGGCTCTGGGACTGGCATCCTGAAATGTCTGAAATGGTATAGGGTTTCCTGCCTGAGCAGGGGGTTGGACTAGATGGACTAGATCAGGGCTTTTCAACCTTTTTACCGATTGTACCACTTTTAGGATATGGCAGTATTTGAGTACCACCTAGCAAGGTGTCAAAAACTTGATGACCAAAAAAAAACCCTGTTCAAAGTTGCAATTGCACTGAAATGACTTATGACCATTTTTCACATTTATGACCATTGCAGCATGCCCAGGGTCATGTGATTTATATTTGGATGCTTGGCAACTGATTCATATTTATAATGGTCACAGTGTTCCAGGGTCATGTGATCCCCTTCTGCAACCTTTTGACAAGCAAAGTCAATGGCAGAGCTGCTG
>NW_015388564.1:14256-20075 GCF_001527695.2 Protobothrops mucrosquamatus
TGCTGCCAGCACAGGTGGCTGCCACAGCAGTTGTAGATCGGCTCATGGCCAGCCTGCTTGATTCCTCAGCCTGCTTGATTCCTCCTCCTCCTCCGTGCAGCTGACTCCACCTCCTCCCAAGGCTGCTGCTTTTTTTCTCTCTCCCTCTCCTGCCCAAACTGCCTCCTTTTATAGCCTCTCCTGTCTCCACCCCCCTCCTTTCTCATGGGGGAGGGTGAGCCAGAAGTGAGCCTGGGGCCTTTGCAGCTCCAGAGGACTCTCTCACTGTAAGTCCTTGCCTGTGCTGGCTCTTTCCCTCCCCCACTACACTTGGCTAGGCAGGGCTGCGTACCACCTGCCACTCATTAATGTACCACAAGTGGTAGGTGTACCACCGGTTGAAAAGCCCTGGACTAGATGACCTCCAAGGTCCCTTCCAACTTTATTATTATTATTATTATTATTATTATTATTATTATTATTATTATTATTATTATTATTATTATTATTATTATTATTATTATTATTATTATTATTATTATTATTATTATTATTTAGGCTGCCTGGAGTCCCAAAGTGCATCATCGCTGCCCGGGGGGGGGTGCAGTTTACCACAAAGTTTTGGCAGGAGTTTATCAAATTGATAGGGTCCTCACAGGGAGTTAGCTCTGGGTTTCATCCGAGTACCAATGAGGGGGCAGAGAAAGCTAACGCAAATGTCAGGGCCCACTTCAAAAACTCATCCCAAGAAAGCAGGACTCATCCCAATGAAGCAGGACAGTTTCATTCCAGAAGGAACTTTTATTAGGAGAAGCTGATAGCAGGCATAGAAGGCAGGATCTGAGGGTTTCCCACTCAGATCAATAGGTTAAAAGAGTCCCAGGCAAACCCCACCCCAACAGTTCATCCGGTCAGTTTGAATGGGCCAATCCCCAGGTGTTAAGTACGCTGTGGGAATGGAGCTGATAACGGGGTCTGTTACCATGCTTGTGAAGATGTTGGGTCTTTGCACCTTCCTTTCTGCAGCGAGAGATAAGCTAGATGGCCGGAGGCACATTCCTTTCTCACCCCAGGTTGACATCAAGGGAGAGACAGTTCAAAGAATAAGTAGGTAGAAACAGCAGAAAGGATACTTTGTAGCAAAGCAGAAAAACATACCACAGAGCCTTCTCCCCTCCCCCTCAGGAGAATGGCAGAACCCTCAGAAAGGAATGGAAAGAATTGAAGTAGATTCCCCCCAGGAAAAGAATGGGTTCTGACAGCAATGATAGAGCAATACTTGCGCTGCTATGTGAACTACCAGCAGACCAATTGGGTGGAACTTCTGCCTTCTGCAGAAGTAGCCTATAATAGCAGCACCGGGTTCACCCCATTTAAGGTATTGATGGGAACGGATTTCGTACCTATGCCAGAACTACCACAGGGGACCCCTTCCTTGTTGTCCTTAGCTGATTGGATGGATAGTTTGAAAGTACATGGGGGGAGGTGCAGAAGGCATTAAACAAGGCCAGGGAATCGTATAAGAGGCAGGCTGATCGGAAGAGGGCACCACAAGAGAGTTTTAGGATTGGGGACCAGGTGTATCTGTCTACTAAGTACCTTAAGCTAGGGCAGCCTTGGAAGAAATTGAGTCCTAAGTACATAGGACCTTTCCCAATTGGGAAAGTCATAAATCCAGTAACGGTGGAATTATGGTTACCAAAAGAATTGAAGCAAGTTCACCCAGTGTTCCATTGCAGCTTATTGAAACCATTCAAAAAGTCCAGCTTAAGACCAGAGGCAGAGGAACCCCCGCCTCCTATACTGGTGGAGGGGGAGAAGCATTATGAAATTAAGAAAATACTAGACTCAAGGATTTCTAGGGGAAAGTTACAGTACCTAGTCCTGTGGAGAGGCTATCCCTTTGCAGATGCTGAGTGGGTAAAAGCCCAGGATGTTAAAGCTGATCGATTGTTACGGACGTTTCATGAGAAATACTCGTAACGTCCAAGGTGATTATGTCTGAATGTTTGAATATGTGTACTTATTGTTTTTTTATGTCTATTTTTTTCCTAAGGGGGGTCAGCACGTCAAGGTTGAATTGCTAAGATGCTTGCTAACCTCTATAGCTACTCAACTTGCCATAGAAATGGGGGAGGGGGAGTCTTTGAAAGAAACGGGAATTTCAGGAAGCTGTCCATGGACTGTGAGAACCAAGGTCATCCAAAGCAGGTGTCTGGCAGAGAAGTGAACTGTTCCCATAACAAACAGAAAGAATGTGATTGGCCAACGTGAACACATGGTGGGTGGGGGTTATGAAAAGCTATTTGTAACTAACCAGAACTTCGTGCGGGAAACTTAGAGTTGATATTACTTCTTCAGTGCCGGGATGTGTATTCAATAAAAATTTATCTCTTGTGGCACCTCAAGGCCGTAGAGTTTCTTTAATGTTGAATTCGCCAGCCGGAAGGTTGTCAAAAACTGCATAGACATGCCCATGTAGTCGCCAGGAGCGGGTAATATTTATATTTTTATTTCTGAATGATGATGATTGCACTGCTAAATCTTCTTTTCCTCTGCTTATTAAGCAGACTCAAAGAACTCCAACTCAATCTCTGCAAACCCAGTCTCCTATAGGAGAATTGTTACCTGCTGAATCAGGCAGTTCTTTGCTTCCTTTACCCAATTAGAAGAGCATAGGTGGAAGCAAGCTAATATATATATTTTTTCAATCTAAGTTTAAATGAAATGCAGACCTGAGATCCTGCTTGGGTATGTGTGCAAGACAAGTGAAGTGGTTAGGTTTTGCTTTGTGAAGAGTCCTGTTAAGTCTGGTATATGTGCAATTGCTCTGAAGGGTAGCATTCTTTACTAGACTGCTTCTGGGTACAGCTACTTTATCGTTTTTAGTGAAGAAGGGTACAATCTACAGAGGCATGAATAGGATGCCATGCCATATAAAAAATGCCAGTTAATAACTCGTCCCAGTTGTTTTGATGATAAGGCCTTGTGGCACTGTCCCACCCAGTAGCTTGGCCAGGTGAAATGATTGTTTGAAGGGAGAATTCTTAGCAGAGAGAAAACAAAACATCAGTGGGTCCCAGACAACTACCTGTACAGGAGAGATCTCCATAATCTTTCTATGGTTCTGAAATGTGATCAGTTTACACCAGGAGAGATCCTACTCTGGCTGCAGGGGAAAGGATGGCATTGGAGAGGTCCTTTCACACCCTGGGATGGATAGTGGTATGTGTGGGGTCTCAACCAGGGGATCATCCTTATTTGTTGCCTGTTTGAACCTTGCAGTTCTTCTGTTGTTTTTATTGCCCTTCCTCTTCACTGACATCCTGCATTTCTGGGAGCAAAAAATGGAAACTCTGGGTTGACTGTTACCACTGACATGACTTTTAGACTTCAGCTCCAAAGACAGTTTCACAATTTATTAAAAAGCAAAAAGTAATGGTTCTTGCCTGCCCAATAAGTTTAAGCAATAGCAATAGCACTTAGACTTATATAAAGTTTCACAGAGCTTTACAGCCCTCTCTAAGCGGTTTACAGAGGCAGCATATTGCCCCCAACAGTTTGGCTCCTCATTTTACCAACCTCGAAAGGATGGAAGGCTGAGTCAACCTTGAGCTGGTCAGAATCAAACTGCTGGCAGTCAGCAGAATTAGCCTGCAATACTGCATTCTAACCACTGTACCACTGTGCCACTCTTTAAGAAAATAGGTTATGGAAACAAATGCACTGTACAACTGAGAACTGAACAAGTCATTGGCAGCAGTTTAACCAAGGCAGAGGAGGATTTCTACCACACTCCCTGGTTACAGCTTAGTCTATTCTTCAGGAACTTGCTGTGAAACACTGAGATGACTCATCCAGCCATAGGTGGGGATTTTTCATTGGAAAGTCTCTGCCAAATAGTTCCCTTGCTGCCTAGGTGCTGCATGCTTGGAGAGAGTGAAATCTTTTGCTTTGGTTTGGAAAGCGCAAGGCAGGTTGGCTTGCTTTGTAGGTGGAGGGGCTGATAAATGGTGCGTACTGGCAATGTGAAAATATTTCAGTGCTGAAGGACAAAATTCCACATTCTATCAGTGTGGGTTGGTGGAACAGAGTGGGGCTAATGGAATAGAGTCCTGTATTGCAAACAGATCTTCAAGTCTTCTCTTGCCATTAGCAAAGAAACGTTAAGGGGAAAAAACATGGTTCTCCAATATAAATTAGACTATTCTTGTTCTCATAGCCCATCTCTTTCCTTTCAGACTCAACTGTTTGGCAGCTGACCAGCATTTGGGAGAGGTGAATGATGCAATTTTCTATACCAATGGCTTCCAATGTGGGAGGCACCAAGCCAGAGGTCCCCTGCTGCTGTATGCTTTCTGCTGCCCAGGTTGGGAAATCCCTTGGTATGCGCCATGGAGGTTTTAGGTTAGCTGCCACCTGCATACACTCACTATAGGATTCTCCTCCGCCCCCTTTAGAACTTCCTAGCCTTTTCCTGTCATACAGAAAAGAGGCTCCAAAGCAGACCAGAGGAGAGCAATATGGACATTTTGTTTTGGTCTTAGAAGAGATGACCACTGTGGAGCGTCTTTGAGAGGGTGCTTCATTCAGAACTTTGTCAAAGCAAAACTTTATTTTGAAGATTTTTCTAGCCCTAACATATATTTAAATTTCATTCTCAGAGCAACTCCCTGTGCAGTAGGTTGGACTGAGAGCAGCAGGATGAGGTCAACTGATGAATTTCCATGGCTGACTATGGATTTGGACCTCAATTTCTGTGGCTGTAGTCCAGCATCCTAATCACTACATTGTGCTGACTCTGTTATCAATCATTTTGGGCTGTTCCTGAATTGTAATGCATTGCAGTTCCAAAAGAAGCCTGTAAATTTGACCTTGGAGCTGCAACAGATTCCAGAAGCGTAGATAAACTTAGAGCTGTACTGTAGAAAAAGCAAGTTCTTGAGGCTTTAAGTATAAGTCATAAGTTTTTAGTTGATGCTTTTAATCCTCTTATAGCTCAAACATGTAGTACTTGTTTGGTACATTTGGTAACTGTTTTATATCCTGCTTAATAGCCGAAAAGTGGTGTCTTAGTGTGGCTTGCAGTTTCATACATTATGAGAATCATTTGTCCTTTCATATACTATACTTGGCACCAGTTTCCCTTGGATTGCTGTTAACTGTGGTTGCTTATGTATTAGTGCTTGCAAATCTTTGTATAGTTTTACTGAAACCATTTATACTGCTCACCTGTTTTATGACTTGTGGTTGCTACAGTAATTGACCTTTATTTTGTGATGATCATGCTTTTAGTCCATAACACTTCAGAATTGCAAGCCACAATTATCTAAAGGTAGACCACAAAAGCAACATTGTCAGATCATCCAAAAGTTGCAAAGACTGTTTAAATCAGTGATGGCGAACCCTTTAGAGACCGAGTGCCCAAACTGCAACCCAAAACCCACTTATGCATCATCGGGTGCTGGGTGGGTGTGGCCCATTGGCTGGGTGTGGCCAATTGGGTGGGTGTGGCCGATTGGGTGGGCATGGCTGCGGTGGTAACGGCAGACTGAGTGGGACTAAAAAGTTCAATCAATCAATTCCAACTTTGCAAGATCTTTTTTTTCCCGCGAGAAGTTGAAATTGACTGATTGAACCTTTTTTTTTTGCACACGGCGGCGGAGGCCTAAAGTGAAAAGGTTTTATAAAACCCAGCTGAAGGCCTAGGACTGGGGCGACGGCGCACATGCCCACAGAGAGGGCTCTGAGTGCCGCCTCTGGCACCTGTGCCATAGGTTCGCCACCACTGGTTTAAATGAACAAATATTCAGCAGTTTTTTTACTACTCCAAATGGACT
>NW_015388564.1:22700-41177 GCF_001527695.2 Protobothrops mucrosquamatus
CAGCCGGTGTACAACGATGGTAGTCCGTCCCTAGTAACAGCAGCTAGAGCAATGATAGTCAGTCTCTAGTAGCAGCAGCTTGCTTAGAGCGATGTTAGCCAGTCTCTAGTAACAGCAACTTCCTTTCGTCCCGCCTGCTCCACTCGACGTCCAGCAAAACAGGACAGAGTCCAAGGCAAGGCAGGTCCGAAGGGGGAGTTCTCAGGGCCAGGGCAAGCCAAGAACAGTCCTCAAAGCAAGGCAAAAGCAATCCTCGAAGCCATCTATGTCCCAACAGCCTGTGAAGGTTTGTGTCCCTTTAAATTTCTCCTTTCCTTTCCTGAGGCAACTTGTAGCTTGTTCTTTTGCAGCCTGGCCTCTCCACGCTGACTCACTTCTTCACGCTGACTCACTTCATGGTTTGATGACAGCTAGTTAGCTTTCACAACTAGAGGGGAATATCTTTCCCAGCTCTTTGAGGTGACAAGAATATAATTGAAGGGAAATGAAATTCTGAGCTGTCTTGCTGCTTTTCTCACAATCCTAGGGAAAGTTATGGGATTGGTCTTCTCTTCTTTGGTGTTTCAGAATCTCTTTCTCCTAAATTTTCTCAATGCGGTGTTCTCCGACGAGCCCTTTACTTCTGCAACCTAGTTCCAAATGGCCCACATCTAGTCTAAACATGATTAAAACTGCATCTAATCCTAAAGTTTAACAGTTATGCAGCAGGTAGAAGTCCCACAGATTGCTGTAGCTCTACTATACCAGTCCGGGGGTTGGGGACCCCTGCCATAAAGGGCTTTAAAGGTGATAATCAACACCTTGAATTGGACCTGGAAGCAAGCCAGCAACCAGTGGAGTTTGGGCAACAGTGGTGTTACATGGGACCCCTAGAACTGTTCACACTGTTGCATTTGTTGTCACATGTAATACACAACCACTACTTGCCAGAAATTCCTGCAACACCTTTACTTTTGCTGTAGGCCTCTTGGCAGTCTCTTGGACCAGTTTTCTTGTTTTTTCATCAATTTTGGAGGGACATCCAGTTCTTGGTAATGTCACTATTGTGCCATATTTTCTTCATTTGTTGATGTCTGTCTGCACTCTGTTCCATGGTTTATCCAATGCCTGGAAAATTTTATACCCTTCTCCTGACTGATGCCTTGCAACAATGAGACCCCTTTTGTCAAGCCCCTGCGGGGTTTGCCACTAAGGGGGAGTATATCTCGATGGCTAACGGAGCGATGGCGGCAGCTGGAGGCATTGGCGACAGCCTTCAGCGGTGAGCTGAGCAGCGGTTCCTATGGAGGCCGGGAGCCGGATGCTGCCCGGAGCTCAGCTGGGAGGCAGTAGTCTTCTGGAGACCGGGAGCCGGTTGCTACCTGACCGACATGCTGGATAATGGCTGTTGGCCGGGACTTCCTGCTTTGCCAGCTCAGCTGTTCAGCGGTTCACCGAACAGCTGATCGGAGAAGAAAACGACGGGGGTTTTGAAATGGCTGCTGGCCCTTGCTTTCCTTGCTACCTCAGAACTGAGCCCAGAACAGGCTGCTTGCTGAAGGAAGAGGAACGCTGCTATGGATTGAGTGCTAATGATCGTCGCTCTGGATGGTGGTTAGGTGGGCGGGGGGCGGGTCCGGGCGGGGTTCAGTATCCGTCTATTTAGAGCGCTGGGAGGCAGTAGCTCTCAGCGCTGACTTTGTTTTTGCTATTGCTGGTTAACACTTCGTAAGCCAAAGTGTGCCTTTATTTTCCCAGCCTGAATAAACCAGGTTTTCCTTGGTCCCAGAGTGACTGTTTTCCTATTGGGCTCAGGTCTGGGCTTGGGACCTTTGACACCTTTGATGCTTTGTAAGCTCTTTGAACTGAGTAAATGTCAGAAAAATCCCATTAGAACAGCTGAACTTTATATGGGCTTCATCAGAGTCACTTTAATTGATGGCAGGTGTGTACTGACTACTACCGTGTTTCCCCAAAATTAAGACCCGGTCTTAATTTTTTTTTCCTCCAAAAGAGGCACTAGGTCTTAATTTCAGAGAATGTCTTACTTTAAGACCACCACAGCTGGGCCTCCCACACCCCGACACCTGTCACGCCACTGCTTGACTTCTGCGGCCGCTTGCTGCCACTTGTCTCCGGACACCATGTGGTGCATTGCGCCATTTCTGCTGCTCGCGGCAGGATGCTGCGTGGCTCTTTGGGCCGTTTCTGAAGCGCACGAGCAATGGAAGCGGCCCAAAGCACTGCACAAGCAGCGGAAGCAGCCTGAAGTGCCATGCGGCATCCTGCCAGGAGGAGCAGCAACGGCACAATGCGCCACATGGCGGCCGGCCACAAGTGGCGGCAAGCAGCTGCAGAAGAAGTCAAGTAGCAGCGCGACAGGTGTCAGGGTGTGGGAGGCCTGGTTGTGGTGGTCCTACCGGTAAGGTAAGCGGGTGCGGGGCGCGTGGGGCAGCTTCACCTCCCCTACCCCCCGTAGCTTGATTTTTAGGGGTGCGACTCACCCCAAAACCAGGGCTTAGTTTTGGAGTAGAGCTTATATTAGGCCCACCCCCAAAAATTAAGCTAGGGCTTACTATCGGGCTGGCTCTAACTTTCGGGAAAACACGGTATTTACCATCAGTTTGAATGTGATTGGTTAATTCTGAACAGAGCCACATCCCTACTTATAAGAGGGTGTGCACACTTATGCAACCACATTGTATATGGTGTACACTTTTTCCTATATGCTATTCTCCCCATCAAATTGCACTCCATCAAAAGTGTAGACTTTTTATATCCAGTGTATATGTGCGTTTAATGTATCAGTGAGATTTTGGGCTATCTGTATCATGTTTAAGTTTAAAAATGACCACTAATCACTGTCATAAATAGGGGTCACCTGATGCCATTTGTTCCTGACCAGCTCATTGTGGCTTACATTACAAATACCATTATTTTTTGTATTTTGTGTTTTATTTTTTTGTGGAAAGAAGCTACTATGACTAGTGGAATCTATAGAGAGGTTTAAAAAGTGTCAGAATCCAGTTTTATTTCCTTTCTATCTATCTTCTCAGATCTAAAACCAATTCTTACCCTTTCCTGGATCCTGCCATACTCCCAAGGGGGAAGAGGGATATGCATGCTGGTTTTATTACTCTCACTTCCTCTATTCACTACAAAGTAACCTTTTGTTTATTCGCCTTTGGGTCTGCTAACCATTACAATGTAACCATTTGCCTCTTATCCTATGGCCCTCTGAACTTCTCCTTACCGGCCAGCTAGGAAAAGGGGGGTGAAAAGATACAGCCCCCCGAGATCTGGTTTATTTCTCCGTCATCAAAATAAGGTGTGAGGAGCTGTTGAATGATCGTGCACAACGGAGCCGGATTGATGTTATCTTTCCTGGATTTAACACCTAGAAATCTGCCGGTCTGAATCGCCCAGAAGAACTGCGGGGTGGGGGTTGCTTAGGGACATTTTAAAACATCGATTTGTAAGGAAATCCCTCAAATCCTGTCTATCATGCCTGCTATCAATTTCTCTTGATAAAAGTTCCTGTTGGAAGAGATCGTTTCCAAGAGTTCTGCTTTCTTAAGATGTGGATTGAAGTAATAGTCAACCTGGAAGGAAGAACCTTGCCGGGGGACTTTACAAAAAATACAATGTCAGACAACGAGGCAGGGAAGGAAGAAAACCCCATGGAAAGGGAGCCTTCCCCCCAACCGAAAACCTGCCAGCTGTCGGGATCTGAAATGTCATACTCCTCAGGAGAAGAGGTGGTGGAGATGCGTAACCACAAACCTCGGTGGTCAATGGGCGTTGGAAAGAAAGGCGAGTGGGAAAAGAGATCGAGAAAGGTTACCCTGAGACGGGGCGGCCACCAACCGGAATGGAAGCAGGAGATGGAGAAATCCCTGCACGTTAGCGAAGAGGAAGGAAGTTTTGCACAGCACTCGAACTGGATCCTAGAGAAAGCTATTGACCTGATGAAAAGAACCCTCGGCTCTCTAGGGGAGGAGAATTCTGAGCCCCGTGGCCGCACCAGCACCTGGAGCTGCAGCTGGAGAGACACTGATGGGGAATTGGAACCTGTAGTCCCGGGGACGTCCGCTGAACCAGTAGCGACCACTTCAACATCCCCCACTCCCCGCCGACCTGCAGATGGCGATCAGGATGGAATACAATATCACTGACGGCAAAGGCACCGATCCATTCAAAGACTCCCACCGCTGGAAGCAAAATTCAAGGGGGAGTGACACACTTGGGGTTTTTCTTAACCCAAGTCCTCAGCTACATGGAAGAATACGGGTGGCACATCCCTAGCGACAAAGCCCGTATCCGTATCGTGCCATCCGCTCTGGACAGACCGGCCGCACATTGGGTGGTGAACTTGCATGATTCCGATGCCCCAGAGCTCAACAACTTCAACCGTTTCATGTCCTCTCTGAGAAGGCGATTCGAGGACCCCCTGGCTGATCTCAAAGCCCACGAAAGAATCAAAACGGTGAGGCAAGGCAGATGCCTGGTAGCCAAATATACACAAGAATTCTGGACCATTGCCAGCAAGCTGAACTGGCCGGAAGACATCCTCCTTAGCCATTTCACAGATGGCCTAAATTACGACCTGTATGATGCTTGCCTCCCCTGGGGGGACCCACACCAACTCGACGAATGGTACGTCCTGGCAGAGGAAGCAGAGATCGACCTACTGAAAAGGCACCGTGGAGGAAAACCATGGGGCCGCTCGCCGCCTGAGCCGACGCGCGAGCCAGCGAAGCCACCGGCTATGGCCAAGAAATCAACGGGCTGTTTCAAATGCGGGAGAGAGGAGCACCGGGCCATAGAATGCCGCTCGAAAGCCCCTCAGCACAACCCAGACCAATCACCAGCCAGGAAATCCAGGAAGTCCCCAGCCAAGCCAAAAGAACCCGCCATGAGAGTGATAGATACTGTGGAGTCCCCAACCTCTGCCCAATGTGGGGAGGGAACTCCAGCCTACACCGCAGGGCCGGTGGACACCTCAGAGAACAGCTCAGAGGTCGAACCCCTGGTAAGTGGACCCATAACACCCCTCCTCAAGACAGTGACTATATTAGCTCCCTCCATGCCCGAAGCTGTCAAAATGAAAGCATTAATAGACTCTGGCTGCACCCGCTGCCTCATTAGCCCAACGCTAGTGGGGAATTTGGGCATTCCGGTGAGGAGGCTAAAACAACCAATCTCATTTGACTATGTTAGATGGGTCCATAGCAGGGGGGGTGCCAGCTACCATAGCCACTTTACCAGTCCACCTATCCCTGGGAAACCATGAGGAAGACATAACGTTTGTAGTGACCCCAGGCATGGAATGCCATGTGATCCTAGGGCTGGAATGGTTAAAGAAATGGAACCCCTGGGTAAATTGGAGGACGGCCCCTTCCCAAACCCCTATAGTAAAAGCATTAACTTCTTCCTCCTCCCTCTGGGTCAGGCCACGTTGCCCAATCAAGTTGGAAAATATTGTTATGAGAGACCATCTCTTGGTCTAGCCAGACACTTGATTCCCACAGTCTGCTTCCTTAATCTTTGAAGTCTGCTTTCCAAACCTCTCCCCTCCCCCCGAGCTCATGGGCAAGTTGAGGAGCAATGTCTGTCACACCAGCAAGACTGGACTTCGAAACACTCCAACACTCCAGAAGATAGTCTTAAGATACAGAAGGATGTTGACAGACTTGAACATTGGGCACTATCTAACAAAATGAAATTTAATGGTGAAAAAAGTAAGGTTCTACATTTAAGCAAGAAAAACCAAATGCACAGGTATAGTATAGGTGGTACCTTGGTCAATAGTAGTAACTGTGAGAGGGATCTTGGAGTCCTAGTGGGCAATCACTTAAATATGAGTCAGCAGTGTGCTGCAGCTGCCAAAAAAGCCAACACAGTTCTAGGCTGCATTAGCAGAGGAATAGAATCAAGATCACGTGAAGTATTAATACCACTCTACAATGCCTTGGTAAGGCCACACTTGGAATACTGCATCCAGTTTTGGTCACCAGGATGTAAAGAAAGATGTTGAGACTCTAGAAAGAGTACAGAGAAGAGCAACAAAGATGATTAGGGGACTGGAGGCTAAAACATATAAGGAACGGTTGCTGGAATTGGGTATGTCTAGTTTAATGAAGAGAAGGACGAGGGGGGACATGATAGCAGTGTTCCAATATCTCAGGGGTTGCCACAAAGAAGAGGGAGTCAAGCTATTCTCCAAAGCACCTGAGGGCAGGACAAGAAGCAATGGATGGAAACTAATCAAGGAGAGAAGCAACCTAGAACTAAGAAAAAATTTCCTGACAGTTAGAACAATCAATCAGTGGAACAACTTGCCTCCAGAAGTGAATGTTCCAACACTGGAAGTTTTTAAGAAGAGATTGGACAACCATTTGTCTGAAATGGTATAGGGTTTCCTGCCTGAGCAGAGGGTTGGACTAGAAGACCTCCAAAGTCCCTTCCAACTCTTATTATTATTATTGATCATTGCACAGTCAGCCAGATGTTCAGACTGGATTTGGCATTTTTGTCTACCTATCGAGTCCTTACCAAGGACCTGGGATAGGCAGATGTGGATGTTTGAATTGATGGTATTACAGATATCGTCGCAGGATGGAAGCTGTTCCTAGTAAGGCCGCCTTTTGCAATTGACTGATGGCGAATTTGTCAATGCCAATGGTGTCCAAGTGGTGCTCCAGTTGTTTTGAGATTGCACCCAAGGCACCTATTACTATTAGTACTAACCTTGCTTGCATTTGCCATAGTCGTTCTATTTCTATTTGTAGGTCTTTGTATTTTGTTATCTTCTCCAGGTCTTTCTCTTCTATTCTGCTGTCTCTAGGCACTGCCACGTCCACTATCCAGACTTTTTTGTCTTTCTTATTGACAATTGTTAAGTCCAGGGTGTTATGCAATAGGTGCCTGCCTGTTTGAATTCTAAAGTCCCTGAGCAATTTAACATTTTCATTTTCTATGACTTTCTATATTTTATGGTCCCACCAGTTCTTGCTTGCAGGCAAATGATATTTCTTGCAGATCTTCCAATGCACCATTGTTGCATTTTATTATTATTATTGTTGTTGTTGTTGTGCAGTTTAATTTTATCATTTTCTATGACTTTCTCTATTTTATGATCCCACCAGTTATATTATTATTGTTGTTGTTATTATTGTTGTTGTTGTTGTTATTATTATTATTATTATTATTATTATTATTATTATTATTATTATTATTATTATTATTATTATTATTATTATTATTATTATTATTATTATTATTATTCCATTCCTCCCCCTCATTTCCTTACTTCGAAACCCCTGATTTCTGCGGATACTTCGCATGGAAGCTATTGATTAGCTGCTCTGCTCTGATGTTATGTGGCTTAACCCATGTCGCTTCTTCTGTTAGGTAACCCCTCCATTTTACTAGATACTGTAGCTTCCCTTTATGGACCCTAGAGTCCAGGATTTTTTTAACCTCGTAATGCCTCTCGCCTTCCACTACTATCGGACCGGGCACTTCCTTTTCGACTGGCCTCAACCTGCAATGAAATACTGGGTGCACTTTACCCAATATTCTAGGCAGTTTCAGTTCTACCGTAACTGGGTTGATTACTTTTACGATTGGGAAAGGTCCTATGTATTTGGGACCTAGTTTCTTGCAGGGGATTCTCAGTTTCAGGTATTTGGTAGACAGATACATTTTTTTTCAAAAAAAATTATTAATTTTCTATTATTACATTTGATTAGTACTTAATAAACATCATGTTGTTTGCGTTAATTTGTTTGCTTAATAATACAAGTTGCATTCTTAGTCTCTACCCTTTTCCAGCCATTGATAAAATAAATTCCATGTTTGAAAATATTCTGTATCTTCTTTCTGTTTAATCCTCAATGTAAGTGTCATCGTTCCGAGTAATGAAACACTTCAAAGAACTTCCAGGCATTGTTTATCCTAAAAAAATCCTTTGTGTGACAGAGTGTCGGCACGGCATGGATGAATGCCAATATCTGAATTTCCTTTCCTTGCACATAACATTCCAGGCTATTCCCCTCCCCTATTTTGTAATCATAAATCACATTTTCCAATCAGCCTGAAGGGCAAAGATTCACTTCCGTTCAGTATCCCGCGCACTCCTTATCTTTCTCCTCCCCTTCCAGCATCATCTAAATTAACTCTAAAAATACCAGACAGTTCTGCATATCTTGTCAAAGCAATAATATCCAATATTAGCAGCGTTGACATCCACCCCCCCTTACAAGAAGGATAGGTCCTGTATGTGAACAAAAGCATATGTCAGGGATTATCTCTTAGCTTGTTGGGGTTTTTCACATGAAACTTTTTGATGAGTCGATCAGCCTTCACATCGCTAGATTTCACCCCAGTAGCTTTGGACAGTGAGTACCCCTTCCATTGTACTAGGTACTGCAATTTCCCTTTAAAAATTCTAGAGTCAAGAATACGTTTCACTTCATAGTGGGTCTGTCCCGCAACTACGAGGGGCCCGGGTGCCTTCTTAGGGGGAGGTCTTAAAGTGGAGCCCCGATAAGGTTTCAACAAGCTGCAATGGAAGACAGGGTGAATCCTCCCTAAAAGCCTAGGGAGTTTCAATTCTACTGTGACGGGGTTGATGATCGTTACTATGGGGAAAGGCCCCAAGAATTTTGGTCCCAATTTCCTGCTGGGCAATTTGAGGCGTAAATATTTAGTTGACAGATAAACCTTTCCCCCAACTTGGAATGTTCTTTGGGGAGCACTCTTTTAATCAGCCTGCTTTTTATAGGTCTCAGAAGACTTTTTTAACACAGTTTTCGTGTTTCTCCAAACGTCTTCCCACCCCCTCACCCATTGATCAAGTGTCTGGGAGTCGGAGGGCACCTGATGGTATTCAGGTATTGGACTGAACTCTTTTCCCATGGCTACTCTGAAAGGCGTGTAGCCGGTACTGCTGTGAACAGAATTGTTGTACGCCACCTCTGCGAAAGGGAGGAGGTCAGTCCAGTTTGTCTGTTGGTAGGAAACGTAGCATCTGAGATATTGCTCCACCATTTTGTTAGTGGATTCTGCAGCACCATTGGTGGCCGGATGAAAAGCAGATGATAAGCCTTGAGATGATCCAATTAATTTAAGAAACCTCCTCCAAAACCTCGCTGTGAACTGCACCCCTCTGTCCGAAATTATTCACTTAAGGGCGCCATGCAGCCGGTAGATATGTTTCAGGAACAATTTAGTCAGTCATTGGGCAGATGGGAGTCCTTTGCAGGCGATGAAATGAGCCTCCTTCGAGAACAGGTCTATCACAGTCCAGATGACAGTATTTCCTCTACTTTCAGGTAGGTCTACTATAAAGTCCATAGCTATTTCTTCCCAGGGTTGAGAAGGGTCTGCCACCAGCTGCAGTAACCCAGGGGTTTTCCCTGGGATTTTTTTCGTTGTGGCACATACGGTACAACTCTTTACATAGTTTTCCACATCCCGTTTCAGCCCCGGCCACCAAAATTGCCAGCGGATGAGATGTACAGTTTTTAGATATCCAAAGTGTCCAGACTGTTTTACATCATGGCTGTGTTTGAGAGCATTAAGACGGAGGGCTTCAGGCAAATATAGTTTTCCCCCCCCTTGTAAGCCAAACCATCCCTGCATGTTAGGGAGGTTTGATTATCTTTGAACCATTGATTGGTGAGGAGCTCTTGTTTTATTTTCTTTACCCCAGGGTCATCAGGATTTGGGACCCTGCAAGGCGTGAGTTGAGCGGCAGTTTGTGGATTGGAGATAATTGCCTCATTAACCTCTTCGCGCTCACTTTTGTACTGGGGCAATCTCGATAGCACATCAGCTAGGAAGTTTTTTCTTCCCGGTATGTACTTTAGAGTGAAGTTGAAACGGTTAAAGTACTGTGCCCACCGCACTTGCTTTGGGGACAATTTGCAGGGAGTTTTCAGTGCCTCTAGGTTTTTGTGATCTGTCCATACTTCAAAAGGCACCTTGCTCCCTTCTAGATAGTGTCACCAGTTTAACAGCCCCCACCTAATTGCGAAGGCCTCCTTCTCCCAGATTGCCCATCTCCTCTTGCTTTCAGTAAATTTTTTAGAGGTGTAGGTGCAGGGTTGTAGAACTCCACTTTTGTTCTTTTTTGCAGTAATACAGCTCCAACTGCCACATCGCTGGCGTCAGCTTGGATTACAAAGGGTTCCCCTGGGCAGGGGTGCTTTAGGACCGGTTCAGCAGCAAATAGTCTTTTTAAATTCTCAAACGCTGTTTGACAGCTCATAGTCCATGTAAGTGGCTGGCCCGGTTGTGGTTTTCCTCCTCCTTTGCCTGTTTTGAGTAGTTCTGTAAGGGGTAGAGCAATCTCGGCAAAGGAGGGGATGAATTGACGATAGAAGTTGGCAAAACCTAAAAAGCTCTGAAGCTGTTTGCGAGTCTTTCAGGGCTGCCACTCAATTATAGTTCTCACTTTGGCTGGATCCATTTCAATGCCCTCATTGGAAATTCTGTAGCCAAGATAATCTAATCGGGTCTGGTGAAATTCACATTTTGACAATTTGGCATAAAGCTTGGCATTCAATAATTTCTTTAACACTTCTCTCACCAGCTTTATGTGATCAGTCATATTCGTGCTGTATATCAGGATATCATCAAGATACACCAGAACCCCTTTGTACAAGTGATCATGTAGGACCTCATTAATCAACTTCATGAATACGGCTGGGGCCCCCTGTAGTCCAAATGGCATGACTTTGAACTGATAGCTCCCCATAGGAGAGTTGAAGGCAGTTTTCCACTCGTCTCCCTCCTTTATTCTCACCCGGTAATATGCCTCTCTCAGGTCTAATTTAGTGAAGACACTCCCCTTAGCCAGATGGGTTAATAAGTCCTTTAGGAGGGGGAGGGGGTATTTGTTTTCCACACTCACAGCGTTGAGACCCTTATAGTCTATGCCACACACACACACACACACACAAACACATTCCAAGCTTGGAGACTAGGAGGCTATCCACATCTGAGCTAGCAAACTACACTCAGCGCAGCTGACTCGAGATACCTGGGTCAGGACAGAACAAGTTGCACTGGCTAACTTGATGTAGGGACAACTCGTTGTCCCACAAGCTCTTCACCTCCCCAAACTTCTGGCAGCCAAGCATGTGCGCATGCACACGCACACACACTGCATTCCAAGTTTGGGGACTTTTATCCACAGAGGATGGAAAGGGCCTTCTTCCCAAGCCCAAGCATGATTGTAGTTTGCTAGCTCAGATGTGGATAGCCTCCTAGTCTCCAAGCTTGGAATGTGTTTGTGTGTGTGTGTGTGTGTGTGTGTGTAGTTTCCTTCTTCTGCCTTGACAGATCTCTGGAAAGCAAGAGGAGGAGGCAGGGGAGCAGCACTTCCCAGTCCTGCATGAGGGAGGCTGGACCTTCTTGAAAGGGAATCCCCATTTCCAATCATGCATGGTAAGGATGCTGGCTTGTTGGAGCAGCCTTCCCTCACGCAGCTTCCCTGCCACCTCCTGCTCCTCTCCAGAGATCTTTCAAGGCAGAAGTTGGACTTGGAGGAAACTGCGTCCTGGAAACTTTGGCCACATCAGCATCATGGTTGCCTTCAAAGGGCCAGCTGCATGTAGTAAGACTATTGTATCGTATTAGTTCAGAAGTGTATTATGTCTAAGAAGTGGGGCAAAAAGGATTAAAATTTCAAATATGAACAAATAAATTATTTATTTCAAATAAATCTGCAAAAACAAATTTTAAACAAAGAAAAACACAAGCTTTTTAGTTCTCATGCCATTTTGTCCAAACTGGATGTTCGGCATCTTTTCTTGGCTACAAGTTCATTCATGTTTGGCGTTAGGTTTTGAGCTGTGGATACTCTCAGGATAGAGTGGAGGTGTGCATCAGTGAGCAGACTTCTGTGTGCGCTTTTGTTCACCCTCATGACAGAGAAAAGTTGCTCACAGAGGTATGTACTCCCAAACATGCAGAGCATTTGAGCAGCTTGTAGGCGGAGTTGGGGCATTGTTTCAGGGATGAACCTGGTGAACTGTGTGGGTCCTACAGAATCGTACTTTCCCTTCAGCATGCTATTACATTGGAGTTCTATCAGCTCCATCTGGATATTTACAGGTGCGCTCTCCACTTCAACTGAAAATGGATTGCTGAGCAATCCAAAACTGAATTTCTGTCTTTCAAAATCAACAAAGCGACGTGTAAATTCCATCTGAAGTGTGCTCAGTTTATCAGCAAACTGAGCACTTGAGAACACAGTGGTGGAGACTTGGTTTTTTATTGTTTGGCAACTGGGAAAGTGACTCAAGTTTCCTTGCTGCATCTGAGTCTTCCACAGTCGCAGCTTTACTTAAAAGCTTTCACAGCATCGTACATGTCTGTGATCACACAGTCCCGTCCCTGAAGCTGAAGGTTTAGTGCACTGAGATGATTAGTAATGTCACATAGAAAAGCTAATTCACATAGACACTTTTCATCCCGCAATGCTGTGGAGTCTTTTCCTTTGCTTTCAATAAACTGACAGATTTCCATACGCAATTCAAAAAATCTATTGAGCACTTTTCCTCGACTTAGCCATCACACCTATGTGTGATAAGGGAGATCACCAAGTTCAGAATTTATGTCTTCAAGAAAAGACTTAAATTGATGGTGATTTAAACCTCTGGCTCTTATAAAGTTAACTGTCTGTGTTACAGTGTGTATTACATGTTCCATTTTCAGGGCTTTGCCGCATAGTGTTTCTTGATGTATGATGCAGTGATATGCTATCAGCTCACCTGTGCAATTCTCGCTCTTCATTTTTTCCCGCATCCTTCCTACTAATCCACTCTTTTCCTCGCACATTGAAGGTGCTCCATCTGTTGTGAGTCCTATAAGTTTGTCCCAGGGCAGTTTCATATCATTTATACTTTTGGATACTGCTTCAAATATGTCCTTTTTGGTGGTAGTGCCATGCATTGATTCTATAGCCAGAAGTTCCTCCATAATGCACAAACTTGAGTCCACTCCACGGATGAAGATTGTCAGCTGTGCTGTGTCAGAGACGTCAGTGCTCTCATCCACAGCAAGGGAATAAGCAATAAATTCTTTCCCCTTTTCAACCAATTGTCCTTGTAAATCAGTGGCAAGCTCACATATCCATCAACAACAGTATTTCTGCTTAGGCTTACATTCAAAAAAGCTTGCTTTTGGTCTGGACACAAGACTTCACACACTTTAATCATGCAGCGCTTCAAAAACTCCCCCTCTGTAAATGGCCGGGCTGATTTAGCTATCTCTTCTGCCACTATAAAACTAGCTTTCACAGCAGCTTCACTTTGTGATTTTGCTTTTGTGAACATATGCTGCTGTGACATCCCACCTCTTTTGAAAGCATCTTTTTTCAGAATCCACTTTCCGTTTAGCCATTTTTGGGGGTTTAAATATTGGCACGCAAGTCTTCTTCCCTGCAGATGTATATATGGATGAGACTGGACAGAAAGCTCAAAGTCCCAGGTGTGTGTGAGGCAAGCAGTTGTGAGCACGCTAGGTATCCACTCTGGTGGCTCAGTAGGATGCTGCAAGTCCAGATGTTTTGAGCAGGTTTAGCAATATCACAGCTCTATGGAGAGAAAGCAAGCGACTGCAGCCCTCTTTGATACAATTGAATATATATATATATATTATACAAGAGAGATCCTGTATGGATGGAGGAAAAAATCAGCAATCCAGCATCACTCCAAAGCTGATCTAGCAGCCACAAGGACTACTCAGTCTCTCTAGTTAAGCTTCCTCCATTTCTGATCAGATTCTGATATTTTCAGGGCTGCCTTCCAGTCTCTGATTGCAGGGGGGTGGAATCAAGACACATCCAGCTTTCCCAAATAGGAAACAAGGAAACACTTGCTCCATCTTTTTCCATGAAGCCCAGAAATAGAGCTCAAAATCCCTGAAATATCCATCCAAAATTTAGCTTTCGCAAGCAATGCTGGTTAGATTTCTCAGGGTCTGTTGGTCTGTCCTTTGGGGGAGACCCAAAGCATCCCTCCATTGACTTCCATGCATTTTCCACAAAGCCTCAGAGCATAATGAGGTTTGGGGACCCAGGGGGCAAGGGGATGGGGCTCACGGGGGAGGATGCCCATCAGTTATTGAGTGCCAGTTGTTTAACATGTGTGGTATGCCAATGAAGGGTTTTGGGCTTTGTGGCACTGGACCGTGGAGCAAGGACTTCCCCTTTGTACTTTTAGTCCAGATCTTTGCTAGTGGGGAATTCTGGGAGTTGAAGTCCAGCTGTCTTAAAGTTACAAAGATTGAGGGAGATGGGCTCAATTGTTGTATGTTTGCTGACTTTTCAGTTTGTGGGGATGCTTCCCCAGAATGAGATGGTCTTGGAGCACCCAAAGGAACAGGAATCCCTCAGTCTCTCCTGCCTGCATATCCTCCCCTCCCTTCCTAGCTGACAACAAGGGGTTAAGGGGCCAGAAGGCTGATGTTGCTGACGCGGCTGCCTGGAGCCCTGCCCCCTCCAGCCCAGCTCAGCTCCGTTTCTCCCTCAGACAGCAGCGTGGCTGCCTGGAGCCCTGCCCTCTCCAGCCCAGCTACATGCTTACCATATGCCTAGCAGGCTGCGATGGCAACTTCACCTTTGGGCTCACAACTTTCCTGGGCTAGAGGAGGGGGGAGGGCGGCAGAGCTCCTGTTGCTGCTACTGCTGCTAAGCAGCAGAGTAGCCTGACTGCTGGGCCAATGAGCGGTCGGCCGAGTGGCCAATGAGCTGCAACTGTTGCTGGGCTCCATAAGCCCACGTGTGCTTGCTTTCTCCGGGCCGGCGCCAAGGTGGCGGGGGCCGGACCTTTGTCATTTCCACGACAGCTGTCTGGGCCGCATCCAATCATATGGCAGGCCAGTTTTGGCCCGCGGGCCTTGTGTTTGACACGTCTGGTCTACGCAGAGACGAAGAGACCCATCTTTTTTTTTTTCTTTGAACAACACAGGGGCTCCCACAGTAGATTTGGCCCATTCAATGAACCCCCTTGCTAGGTTTTTGTTCATGTATCGCTGCATCTCCTCCATTTCGAGGGGGGACATAGCGTACATTCTCGGTCGTGGGAGTTTGGCTCCTGGCACCAGTTCGATAGAGCAGTCATTGGGTCTGTGAGGGGGCAGGGCATCACATTCTTTTTTACTAAATGCCTCTGCTAGGTCCCGGTATTCGTTGGGGATGAGTGGTTCGCCTGGTGGCAGTGAGGCAGCCATGTGCTTTTGCTCATTGGGTGGCCTAAAGTGTCCCGCAACATCAGTTGAATCAGTGGGAGGCTTAGGCCCTATAGGTAGTCTCACAGTTCTCATTCCTTTCTCCCACGAGATAAATGGCTTCCATTTGTCCAACCAGGCTAATCCTAGGATCACAGCCTCAGTCATTTTTGGGGCCACCAGGAAGCAAATAAACTCCCAGTGCTCACCTATTTCCAGGCGTAGGGGCTCAGTTAATTGTGTGGCTAGAGTCCCTCTCATCAGGGAGCCATCGGCTTGCTCATACCTCACAGGTTTGGAGAGCTGTTTTGCCCGTATGCCCATTTTCATGGCAAAGGGCAGGCTAATAATGCATCGGGTGCATCCAGAATCGATTAGCACATTTAAGTCATTTGTGCCCCCGACTTAGGGATTATAAGTTTGGCGGGCAGTGAAAAAGGGATTTGTCGACTCACCATTGGGTCGTTCTCTCCTTCATCATCACTGTCAAAGGAGGGTAGAGCAGAGGCAGGTCCACCCGGAGTCCTGGCGTCCTCCTGCGTGGGGGGTGTAATCTGGGCAACAGGTTCTTGCGTGACCCGGTTGGATTTTTCTCTCGTTAGCCGCTGGGCAGGTTTCCTTCTCGCCGCTGGTTCCAGTCTGCTCTGTAGTCCGGGGTAGTGGACTGGACAGGTTGCTGCTCGATGTCCCTCCTGTCCGCACCGGAAACACTTAATTGACGGGCCTGCAGGTGCCCTGGGTCTCTCAGCCATCGCAGTAGTTGGAGGTTTTTGTGGGGGTGATTGTTGTTCGGGTTGCTCTGGCTGCTGCTCAGATTCAGGTGGGGGAGGCTTCTTATAGCGGGTGAGCTGAACGTCTAGCTTCACTGCTGCCTGGTACCATTCTTGCAGCTGATCAGGTACTGCTCGATAGAAGCAGGCCTGAGAGAGGTGATCGTCTAATCCCTCAATGAAGTGATAGATTAGGGATTGCTCAGGCCACCCCTCTATTCGACTTGCTATCTTGCGAAATTCTCGCACATACTCCAGGGCAGGCCTGCCGGCTTGTTTTATTTCGTGGATTTGGTCTCTTGCCTTGAGGCCAATGGATGGGTCCTCAAATCTTTCTCTCAGCCCTAGGAGGAAGAGGTGGGGGTCCTCCAATTCTGGGGATTGCTCATTGTATAAATTGTTCGGCCATTCGGATGCTTCTCCCTCTAGGCTGGACGCAATCACATCGACCATGGCCCCTGGGTCTGGGTAGAGATAGGCCCAGCAGTTCAAATGAGATCGTACTTGGTTGAGGAAAAAAATCAACTTCTCTGTGTCTCCATCAAAGGTTGCTCTGAAAGGTGGTGCAATTATAGGCTGTTGATTTATGCCCAGGGGTTGCACGTTCGGGGGCTGTGGCCAATCTCCTTGCTGTGGTTGTTCTCCCACCAGATGCTGATTTCCTGGCTTCTGCACCACCCCAAGCTGTTGCAAGGCCTCTATTAGCTGTGGCAAGCTCAGAGGCCGCTGACCATCTACCTGTGGGGGATGCCAAACTCCCCATTGCTGCAGAGGCCTCAGACTGGGATTCCCTCTCTCTTCAGGGCTGGAGTCTCTGGCAGGGGAAGACAGGGTCTGGAAGGCTGTCTGATCTGCAATGGAAGGGCTGCAGGCTCCTCTGCAGGAATTGATTTCTGCTTCTCACCTCTGGCTTTTCTAATCTTTCCAGTGACTCACCCGAACCTTGAGTGGCAGGCGATCTGTTATCTCTCCACCGATTTGCATTTGTCTGCCAGCCGTTTGTCTGCCAAAATTCATCTTCCCACAGCATGCTGTCTGTTGCTTCCCCCTCTGGGGTATCAGCAGCTGCCGGGTTATCTTCAAGAAAACTCCCGTTTCTCATGATAGATTTTCCTCCTGAATCTTTGCCAGCTTCTCTCAAGCCTAGGAGGAAGAGGTGGGGGTGTTGCACCCCCAGTTATTTAAAAAGGATTTAGATCTTGGCATGATGTCAAGGTTCCGACTAATGAAACACTTCAAAGAACTTCCAGACATTGTTTATCCTAAAAAGTCTTTATTCTATGTGTGACAGAGTGTCGGCATGGCATGGATGAATGCCAAGATCTGAATTTCCTTTCCTTGCACATAACATTCCAGGCTATTCCCCTCCCCTATTTTGTAGTCATAAATCACATTTTCCAATCAGCCTGAAGGGCAAAGATTCACTTCTGTTCAGTATCCCGCGCACTCCTTATCTTTCTCCTCCCCTCCCAGCATCATCTAAATTAACTCTAAAAATACTAGACAGTTCTGCATATCTTGTCAAAGCAATAATATCCAATATTATCAGCGTTGACAGTAAGTCTGTCCATTTCAGCACAGTCCAATATCTTCTTGATTATCTCTTCATCTAGTGGTGTTTCTTCATTCTTCCAGTGCTGAGCAAATACAGTACAGTCCTCACTGCTGTTAGTACATGCAATGTTAAATATACATTTTGCTTATCAGATTTTTCTGGTATTATACCTAGTAAGAAAAGTTCCTCCTTCATGGATTACTGCCTTGTCGTGGTGAAGGGGCTTGCGTAACTCAATGAAGCTATGAGCTATGCCGTGCAGGGCCACCCAAGATGAACAGGTCATAGCAGAGAGTTCTGACAAAATGTGATCCACTGGAGAAGGAAATGGCAACCCACTCCCAGTATCTTTGCCATGAAAACCCCATGGACAGTACCAAAAGGCAAAAAGATATGCCGCTGGAAGATGAGCCCCTCAGGTCGGAAGGTGTCCAATATGCTACTGGGGAAGAACAGAGGGCTAGTACTTGTAGCGCCAGAAAGAGTGAAGCAACTGGGCCAAAGCTCAGTTGTGGATGCATCTGGTGGTGAAAGGAAAGTCCAGAAAAACATCGACTTCTGCTTCATTGACTATGCTAAAGCCTTTGATTGTGTGGATCACAACAAATTGTGGCAAGTTCTTAAAGAGATGGGAGTACCAGACCATCTTATTTGTCTCTTGAGAAACCTATATGCGGGTCAAGAAGCAACAGTGAGAACTGGACACGGAACCACTGATTGGTTCAAAATTGGGAAAGGAGTCCGACAAGGCTGTATTCTGTCGCCCTGCCTATTTAACTTATATGCAGAGCACATCATGAGAAAGGCAGGGCTAGATGAATCAAAAGTTGGAATTAAGATTGCCAGGAGAAATATCAACAACCTAAGATATGCAGATGATACCACTCTAATGGCAGAAAGTGAAGAGGAACTAAAGAGCCTCTTGATGCG